>NW_021822911.1:12139895-12223944 GCF_901001165.1 Salmo trutta | reverse complement strand
TCTCCTCCTTATGGTATTAACCCTTTATGCTGAGTCTCCTCCTTACTGGTATTAACCCTTATGCTGAGTCTCCTCCTTACTGTATTAACCCTTTATGCTGAGTCTCCTCCTTACTGGTATTAACCCTTTATGCTGAGTCTCCTCCTTACTGGTATTAACCCTTTATGCTGAGTTTCTCCTTACTGGTTTTAACCCTTTATGCTGAGTCTCCTCCTTACTGTATTTAACCCTTTATGCTGAGTCTCCTCCTTACTGGTATTAACCCTTTATTTTGCTGAGTCTCCTCCTTACTGGTATTAACCCTTTATGCTGAGTCTCCTCCTTACTGGTATTAACCCTTTATGCTGAGTCTCCTCCTTTATGCTGAGTCTCCTCCTTACTGGTATTAACCCTTTATGCTGAGTCCTCTCCTTACTGGTATTAACCCTTTATGCTGAGTCTCCTCCTTACTGGTATTTAACCCTTATGCTGAGTCTCTCCTTACTGGTATTTAACCCTTTATGCTGAGTCTCGTCCTTACTGGTATTTACCCTTTATGCTGAGTCTCCTCCTTACTGGTATTAACCCTTTATGCTGAGTCTCCTCCTTACTGGTGTTTAACCCTTTGTGCCGAGTCTCCTCCTTGCTGGTATTTAACCCTTTATGCTGAGTCTCCTCCTTACTGGTATTTAACCCTTTATGCTGAGTCTCCTCCTTACTGGTATTAACCCTTTATGCTGAGTCTCCTCCTTACTGGTATTAACCCTTTATGCTGAGTCCTCCTTACTGGTATTAACCCTTTATGCTGAGTCTCCTCCTTACTGGTATTAACCCTTTATGCTGAGTCTCCTCCTTACTGGTATTAACCCTTTATGGTGAGTCTCCTCCTTACTGGTATTTAACCCTTTATGCTGAGTCTCCTCCTTACTGGTATTAACCCTTTATGCTGAGTCTCCTCCTTACTGGTATTAACCCTTTATGCTGAGTCTCCTCCTTACTGGTATTTAACCCTTTATGCTGAGTCTCCTTACTGGTATTAACCCTTTATGCTGAGTCTCCTCCTTACTGGTATTTAACCCTTTATGCTGAGTCTCCTCCTTACTGGTATTAACCCTTTATGCTGAGTCTCCTCCTTACTGGTATTAACCCTTTATGCTGAGTCTCCTCCTTACTGGTATTTAACCCTTTATGCTGAGTCTCCTCCTTACTGGTATTAACCATTTATGCTGAGTCTCCTCCTTTATGCTGAGTCTCCTCCTTACTGGTATTTAACCCTTTATGCTGAGTCTCCTCCTTACTGGTATTAACCCTTTATGCTGAGTCTCCTCCTTACTGGTATTTCACCCTTTATGCTGAGTCTCCTCCTTACTGGTATTTAACCCTTTATGCTGAGTTTCCTCCTTACTGGTATTAACCCTTTATGAGTTCTCCTCCTTACTGGTATTAACCCTTTATGCTGAGTCTCCTCCTTACTGGTATTAACCCTTTATGCTGAGTCTCCTCCTTACTGGTATTTAACCCTTTATGCTGAGTCTCCCCTTACTGGTATTTAACCCTTTATGCTGAGTCTCCTCCTTACTGGTATTAACCCTTTATGCTGAGTCTCCTCCTTACTGGTATTAACCCTTTATGCTGAGTCTCCTCCTTACTGGTATTAACCCTTTATGCTGAGTCTCCTCCTTACTGGTATTAACCCTTTATGCTGAGTCTCCTCCTTACTGGTATTAACCCTTTATGCTGAGTCTCCTCCTTGCTGGTATTAACCCTTTATGCTGAGTCTCCTCCTTACTGGTATTAACCCTTTATGCTGAGTCTCCTCCTTACTGGTATTTAACCCTTTATGATGAGTCTCCTCCTTACTGGTATTAACCCTTTATGCTGAGTCTCCTCCTTACTGGTATTAACCCTTTATGCTGAGTCTCCTCCTTACTGGTATTAACCCTTTATGCTGAGTCTCCTCCTTACTGGTATTTAACCCTTTAAGCTGAGTCTCCTCCTTACTGGTATTAACCCTTTATGCTGAGTCTCCTCCTTACTGGTATTAACCCTTTATGCTGAGTCTCCTCCTTACTGGTATTAACCCTTATGCTGAGTCTCCTCCTTACTGGTATTTAACCTTTATGCTGAGTCCTCCTCCTTACTGGTATTAACCCTTTTATGCTGAGTCTCCTCCTTACTGGTATTTAACCCTTTATGCTGATCTCCTCCTTACTGGTATGTAACCCTTTTATGCTGAGTCTCCTCCTTACTGGTATTAACCCTTTATGCTGAGTTCTCCTCCTTTATGCTGAGTCTCCTCCTTACTGGTATTAACCCTTTATGCTGAGTCTCCTCCTTACTGGTATTAACCTTTATGCTGAGTCTCCTCCTTACTGGTATTTAACCCTTTATGCTGAGTCTCCTCCTTACTGGTATTAACCCTTTATGCTGAGTCTCCTCCTTACTGGTATTAACCCTGGTATGCTGCAGTCTCCTCCTTACTGGTATTTAACCCTTTATGCTGAGTCTCCTCCTTACTGGTATTAACCCTTTATGCTGAGTCTCCTCCTTACTGGTATTAACCCTTTATGCTGAGTCTCCTCCTTACTGGTATTTAACCCTTTATGCTGGGTCTCCTCCTTACTGGTATTAACCCTTTATGCTGAGTCTCCTCCTTACTGGTATTTAACCCTTCATGATGAGTCTCCTCCTTACTGGTATTAACCCTTTATGCTGAGTCTCCTCCTTACTGGTATTAACCCTTTATGCTGAGTCTCCTCCTTACTGGTATTAACCCTTTATGCTGAGTCTCCTCCTTACTGGTATTTAACCTTTAAGCGTTTCTCCTTATGGTATTAACCCTTTATGCTGAGTCTCCTCCTTACTGGTATAACCCTTTATGTGAGTCTCCTCTTACTGGTATTACCCTTTATGCTGAGTCTCCTCCTTACTGGTATTTAACCCTTTATGCTGAGTCTCCTCCTTACTGGTATTTAACCCTTTATGCTGAGTCTCCTCCTTACTGGTATTAACCCTTTATGCTGAGTCTCCTCCTTACTGGTATTAACCCTTTATGCTGAGTCTCCTCCTTTATGCTGAGTCTCCTCCTTACTGGTATTAACCCTTTATGCTGAGTCTCCTCCTTACTGGTATTAACCCTTTATGCTGAGTCTCCTCCTTACTGGTATTAACCTTTATGCTGAGTCTCCTTACTGGTATTAACCCTTTATGGTGAGTCTCCTTTACTGGTATTTAACCCTTTATGCTGAGTCTCCTCCTTACTGGTATTAACCTTTATGCTGAGTCTCCTCCTTACTGGTATTAACCCTTTATGCTGAGTCTCCTCCTTACTGGTATTTAACCCTTTATGCTGAGTCTCCTCCTTACTGGTATTAACCCTTTATGCGAGTCTCCTCCTTAATGGTATTTAACCCTTTATGCTGAGTCTCCTCTACTGGTATTAACCCTTTATGCTGAGTCTCCTCCTTACTGGTATTAACCCTTTATGCTGAGTCTCCTCCTTACTGGTATTTAACCCTTTATGCTGAGTCTCCTCCTTACTGGTATTAACCATTTATGCTGAGTCTCCTCCTTTATGCTGAGTCTCCTCCTTACTGGTATTTAACCCTTTATGCTGAGTCTCCTCCTTACTGGTATTAACCCTTTATGCTGAGTCTCCTCCTTACTGGTATTTCACCCTTTATGCTGAGTCTCCTCCTTACTGGTATTTAACCCTTTATGCTGAGTTTCCTCCTTACTGGTATTAACCCTTTATGCTGAGTCTCCTCCTTACTGGTATTAACCCTTTATGCTGAGTCTTCTCCTTACTGGTATTAACCCTTTATGCTGAGTCTCCTCCTTACTGGTATTAACCCTTTATGCTGAGTCTCCTCCTTAATGGTATTTAACCCTTTATGCTGAGTCTCCTCCTTACTGGTATTAACGCTTTATTCATTGAGTCTCCTCCTTACTGGTATTAACCCTTTATGCTGAGTCTCCTCTTACTGGTATTAACCCTTTATGCTGAGTTCCTCCTTACTGGTATTAACCCTTTATGCTGAGTCTCCTCCTTACTGGTATTAACCCTTTTGCTGAGTCCTCTCCTGGCTGGTATTAACCCTTTATGCTGAGTCTCCTCCTTACTGTATTAACCCTTTATGCTGAGTCCTCCTCCTTACTGGTATTTAACCCTTTAATGATGAGTCTCCTCCTTACTGGTATTAACCCTTTATGCTGAGTCTCCTCCTTACTGGTATTAACCCTTTATGCGAGGTCTCCTCATTACTGTATTAACCCTTTATGCTGAGTCTCCTCCTTACTGGTATTTAACCTTTAAGCTGAGTCTCCTCCTTACTGGTATTAACCCTTTATGCTGAGTCTCCTCCTTCCTGGTATTAACCCTTTATGCTGAGTCTCCTCCTTACTGGTATTAACCCTTTATGCTGAGTCTCCTCCTTACTGGTTTTAACCCTTTTGCTGAGTCTCCTCCTTACTGGTATTTAACCCTTTATGCTGAGTCTCCTCCTTCCTGGTATTAACCCTTTATGCTGAGTCTCCTCCTTACTGGTATTTAACCCTTTATGCTGAGTCTCCTCCTTTATGCTGAGTCTCCTCCTTACTGGTATTAACCCTTTATGCTGAGTCTCCTCCTTACTGGTATTAACCCTTTATGCTGAGTCTCCTCCTTACTGGTATTTAACCCTTTATGCTGAGTCTCCTCCTTACTGGTATTTAACCCTTTATGCTGAGTCTCGTCCTTACTGGTATTTACCCTTTATGCTGAGTCTCCTCCTTACTGGTATTAACCCTTTATGCTGAGTCTCCTCCTTACTGGTGTTTAACCCTTTGTGCCGAGTCTCCTCCTTGCTGGTATTTAACCCTTTATGCTGAGTCTCCTCCTTACTGGTATTTAACCCTTTATGCCGAGTCTCCTCCTTACTGGTATTAACCCTTTATGCTGAGTCTCCTCCTTACTGGTATTAACCCTTTATGCTGAGTCTCCTCCTTACTGGTATTAACCCTTTATGCTGAGTCTCCTCCTTACTGGTATTAACCCTTTATGCTGAGTCTCCTCCTTACTGGTATTAACCCTTTATGGTGAGTCTCCTCCTTACTGGTATTTAACCCTTATGCTGAGTCTCCTCCTTACTGGTATTAACCCTTTATGCTGAGTCTCCTCCTTACTGGTATTAACCCTTTATGCTGAGTCTCCTCCTTACTGGTATTTAACCCTTATGCTGAGTCTCCTCCTTACTGGTATTAACCCTTTATGCTGAGTCTCCTCCTTACTGGTATTTCACCCTTTATGCTGAGTCTCCTCCTTACTGGTATTTAACCCTTTATGCTGAGTTTCCTCCTTACTGGTATTAACCCTTTATGCTGAGTCTCCTCCTTACTGGTATTTAACCCTTTATGCTGAGTCTCCTCCTTACTGGTATTAACCCTTTATGCTGAGTCTCCTCCTTACTGGTATTTAACCCTTTATGCTGAGTCTCCTCCTTACTGGTATTAACCCTTTATGCTGAGTCTCCTCCTTACTGGTATTAACCCTTTATGCTGAGTCTCCTCCTTACTGGTATTTAACCCTTTATGCTGAGTCTCCTCCTTACTGGTATTAACCATTTATGCTGAGTCTCCTCCTTTATGCTGAGTCTCCTCCTTACTGGTATTTAACCCTTTATGCTGAGTCTCCTCCTTACTGGTATTAACCCTTTATGCTGAGTCTCCTCCTTACTGGTATTTCACCCTTTATGCTGAGTCTCCTCCTTACTGGTATTTAACCCTTTATGCTGAGTTTCCTCCTTACTGGTATTAACCCTTTATGCTGAGTCTCCTCCTTACTGGTATTAACCCTTTATGCTGAGTCTTCTCCTTACTGGTATTAACCCTTTATGCTGAGTCTCCTCCTTACTGGTATTAACCCTTTATGCTGAGTCTCCTCCTTACTGGTATTTAACCCTTTATGCTGAGTCTCCTCCTTACTGGTATTAACGCTTTATGCTGAGTCTCCTCCTTACTGGTATTAACCCTTTATGCTGAGTCTCCTCCTTACTGGTATTAACCCTTTATGCTGAGTCTCCTCCTTACTGGTATTAACCCTTTATGCTGAGTCTCCTCCTTACTGGTATTAACCCTTTATGCTGAGTCTCCTCCTTACTGGTATTAACCCTTTATGCTGCGTCTCCTCCTTGCTGGTATAACCCTTTATGCTGAGTCTCCTCCTTACTGGTATTAACCCTTTATGCTGAGTCTCCTCCTTACTGGTATTTAACCCTTTATGATGAGTCTCCTCCTTACTGGTATTAACCCTTTATGCTGAGTCTCCTCCTTACTGGTATTAACCCTTTATGCTGAGTCTCCTCCTTACTGGTATTAACCCTTTATGCTGAGTCTCTCCTTACTGGTATTTAACCCTTTAAGCTGAGTCTCCTCCCTTACTGGTATTAACCCTTCATGCTGAGTCTCCTCCTTACTGGTATTAACCCTTTATGCTGAGTCTCCTCCTTACTGGTATTAACCCTTTATGCTCAGTCTCTCCTTACTGGTATTTACCCTTTATGCTGAGTCTCCTCCTTACTGGTATTAACCCTTTATGCTGAGTCTCCTCCTTACTGGTATTAACCCTTTATGCTGAGTCTCCTCCTTACTGGTATTTAACCCTTTATGCTGAGTCTCCTCCCTTTATGCTGAGTCTCCTCCTTACTGGTATTAACCCTTTAGTGAGTCTCCTCCTTACTGGTATTAACCCTTTATGCTGAGTGGTCTCCTCCTTACTGTATTAACCCTTATGCTGAGTCCCTCCTTACTGGTATTAACCCTTTATGCTGAGTCTCGTCCTACTGGTATTTACCCTTTATGCTGAGTCTCCTCCTTACTGGTATTACCCTTTATGCTGAGTCTCCTCCTTACTGTGTTAAACCCTTGTGCCGATCTCCTCCTTGCTGGTATTTAACCCTTTATGCTGAGTCTCCCTCCTTACTGGTATTTAACCCTTTATGCCGAGTCTCCTCCTTACTGGTATTAACCCTTTATGCTGAGTCTCCTCCTTACTGGTATTAACCCTTTATGCTGAGTCTCCTCCTACTGGTATTAACCCTTTATGCGGAGTCTCCTCCTTACTGGTATTAACCCTTTATGCTGAGTCTCCTCCTTACTGGATTTAACCCTTTATGCTGAGTCTCCTCCTTACTGGTATTAACCCTTTATGCTGAGTCTCCCCTTACTGGTATTAACCCTTTATGCTGAGTCTCCTCCTTACTGGTATTAACCCTTTACTGAGTCTCCTCCTTACTGGTATTTCACCCTTTATGCTGAGTCTCCTCCTTACTGGTATTTAACCCTTTATGCTGAGTCTCCTCCTTACTGGTATTAACCATTTATGCTGAGTCTCCTCCTTTATGCTGAGTCTCCTCCTTACTGGTATTAACCCTTTATGCTGAGTCTCCTCCTTACTGGTATTAACCCTTTATGCTGAGTCTCCTCCTTACTGGTATTTCACCCTTTATGCTGAGTCTCCTCCTTACTGGTATTTAACCCTTTATGCTGAGTTTCCTCCTTACTGGTATTAACCCTTTATGCTGAGTCTCCTCCTTACTGGTATTAACCCTTATGCTGAGTCTTCTCCTTACTGGTATTAACCCTTTATGCTGAGTCTCCTCCTTACTGGGTATTAACCCCTTTATGCCTGAGTCTTCCTCCTGTACTGGTTATTAACCCCTTTTATGCCTCGAGTTCCCTCCTTACTGGATTAACCCTTTATGCTGAGATCTCCTCCTTACTGGTATACCCTTTATGCTGAGTCTCCTCCTTTACTGGTATTAACCCTTTATGCTGAGTCTCCTCCTTACTGTATTCATTAACCCTTTATGCTGAGTCTCCTCCTTACTGGTATTTAACCCTTTTATGCTGAGTCTTTCCTCCTTACTGGTATTACCCTTTATGCTGAGTCTCCTCCTTACTGGTATTAACCCTTATGCTGAGTCTCCCCTTACTGTATTAACCCTTTATGCTGAGTCTCCTCCTTACTGGTATTAACCCTTTATGCTGAGTCTCCTCCTTACTGGTATTTAACCCTTTATGCTGAGTCTCCTCCTTACTGGTTTTAACCCTTTATGCTGAGGTCTCCTCCTTACGGGTATTAACCCTTTATGCTGAGTCTCCCTCCTTACTGGTATTTAACCCTTTATGCTGAGTCTCCTCCTTACTGGTATTTAAACCCTTTATGCTGAGTCTCCTCCCTTACTGGTATTAACCCTTTATGCTGAGTCTCCTCCTTACTGGTATTAACCCTTTATGCTGAGTCTCCTCCTTACTGGTATTTAACCCTTTATGCTGAGTCTCCTCCTTTATGCTGAGTCTCCTCCTTACTGGTATTAACCCTTTATGCTGAGTCTCCTCCTTACTGGTATTAACCCTTTATGCTGAGTCTCCTCCTTACTGGTATTTAACCCTTTAAGCTGAGTCTCCTCCTTACTGGTATTAACCCTTTATGCTGAGTCTCCTCCTTACTGGTATTAACCCTTTATGCTGAGTCTCCTCCTTACTGGTATTAACCCTTTATGCTGAGTCTCCTCCTTACTGGTATTTAACCCTTTATGCTGAGTCTCCTCCTTACTGGTATTTAACCCTTTATGCTGAGTCTCCTCTTACTGGTATTAACCCTTTATGCTGAGTCTCCTCCTTACTGGTATTTACCCTTTATGCTGAGTCTCCTCCTTTATGCTGAGTCTCCTCCTTACTGGTATTAACCCTTTATGCTGAGTCTCCTCCTTACTGGTATTAACCCTTTATGCTGAGTCTCCTCCTTACTGGTATTTAACCCTTATGAGCTGAGTCTCCTCCTTACTGGTATTTAACCCTTTATGCTGAGTCTCGTCCTTACTGGTATTTACCCTTTATGCTGAGTCTCCTCCTTACTGGTATTAACCCTTTATGCTGAGTCTCCTCCTTACTGGTGTTTAACCCTTGTGCCGAGTCTCCTCCTTGCTGTATTAACCCTTTATGCTGATCTCCCTCCTTACTGGTATTAACCCTTATGCGAGTCTCTCCTTACTGGTATTAACCCTTTATGCTGAGTCTCCTCCTTACTGGTATTAACCCTTTATGCTGAGTCTCCTCCTTACTGTTATTAACCTTTATGCTGAGTCTCCTCCTTACTGGTATTAACCCTTTATGCTGATCTCCTCCTTACTGGTATTACCCTTTATGGTGAGTCTCCTCCTTACTGTATTTAACCCTTTATGCTGAGTCTCCTCCTTTACTGGTATTAACCCTTTATGCTGAGTCTCCTCCTTACTGGTATTAACCCTTTATGCTGAGTCTCCCTCCTTACTGGTATTTAACCCTTTATGCTGAGTCTCCTCCTTACTGGTATTAACCCTTTATGCTGAGTCTCCTCCTTACTGGTATTAACCCTTTATGCTGAGTCTCCTCCTTACTGGTTTAACCCTTTATGCTGAGTCTCCTCCTTACTGGTATTAACCCTTTATGCTGAGTCTCCTCCTTACTGGTATTTAACCCTTTATGCTGAGTCTCCTCCTTACTGGTATTAACCATTTATGCTGAGTCTCCTCCTTTATGCTGAGTCTCCTCCTTACTGGTATTAACCCTTTATGCTGAGTCTCCTCCTTACTGGTATTAACCCTTTATGCTGAGTCTCCTCCTTACTGGTATTTCACCCTTTATGCTGAGTCTCCTCCTTACTGGTATTTAACCCTTTATGCTGAGTTTCCTCCTTACTGGTATTAACCCTTTATGCTGAGTCTCCTCCTTACTTGTATTAACCCTTTATGCTGAGTCTCCTCCTTACTGGTATTAACCCTTTATGCTGAGTCTCCTCCTTACTTGTATTAACACTTTATGCTGAGTCTCCTCCTTACTGGTATTAACCCTTATGCTGAGTCTCCTCCTTACTGGTATTAACCCTTTATGCTGAGTCTCCTCCTTAACTGTATTAACCCTTTTGCTGAGTCTCCTCCTTACTGGTATTAACCCTTTATGCTGAGTCTCCCCCCTTATGGTATTAAACCCTTTATGCTGAGTCTCCTCCTTACTGGTATTAACCCTTTATGCTGAGGTCTCCCTCCTTACTGGTATTAACCCTTTATGCTGAGTATCCTCCTTACTGGTATTAACCCTTTATGCTGAGTCTCCTCCTTACTGGTATTAACCCTTTATGTGAGTCTCTCCTTACTGGTATTAACCCTTTATGCTGAGTCTCCTCCTTACTGGTATTAACCCTTTATGCTGAGTCTCCTCCTACTGGTATTAACCCTTTATGCTGAGTCTCCCTCCTTTACTGGTATTAACCCTTTATGCTGAGTCTCCTCCTTACTGGTATTTAACCCTTTAAGCTGAGTCTCCTCCTTACTGGTATTAACCCTTTATGCTGAGTCTCCTCCTTACTGGTATTAACCCTTTATGCTGAGTCTCCTCCTTACTGGATTTTACCCTTTATGCTGATCTCCTCCTTACTGGTATTTAACCCTTTATGCTGAGTCTCCTCCTTACTGGTATTTAACCCTTTATGCTGAGTCTCCTCCTTACTAGTATTAACCCTTTATGCTGAGTCTCCTCCGTACTGGTATTAACCCTTTATGCTGAGTCTCCTCCTTTATGCTGAGTCTCCTCCTTACTGGTATTAACCCTTTATGCTGAGTCTCCTCCTTACTGGTATTAACCCTTTATGCTGAGTCTCCTCCTTACTGGTATTTAACCCTTTATGCTGAGTCTCCTCCTTACTGGTTTTAACCCTTTATGCTGAGTCTCCTCCTTACTGGTATTAACCCTTTATGCTGAGTCTCCTCCTTTACTAGGTATTAACCCTTATGCTGAGTCTCCTCCTTACTGGTATTTAACCCTTTATGCTGAGTCTCCTCCTTACTGGTATTTACCCCTTTATGCTGAGTCTCCTCCTTACTGGTATTAACCCTTTATGCTGAGTCTCCTCCTTACTGGTATTTAACCCTTTATGCTGAGTCTCCTCCTTACTGGTATTTAAACCCTTTATGCCTGAGTCTCCTCCTTACTGGTATTTAACCCTTTATGCGAGTGCTCTCCTCCTTACTGGTATTTAACCCTTTATGATGAGTCTCCTCCTTACTGGTATTAACCCCTTTATGCTGAGTCTCCTCCTACTGGTATTAACCCTTTATGCTGAGCTCCTCCTTACTGTATGAACCCTTTATGCTGAGTCTCCTCCTTACTGGTATTAACCCTTTATGCTGGTCTCCTCCTTACTGGTATTAACCCTTTAGCTGAGTCTCCTCCTTACTGGTATTAACCCTTTATGCTGAGTTCCTCTTACTGGTATAACCCTTTATGCTGAGTCTCCTCCTTACTGGTATTTAACCTTTAATGCTGAGTCTCCTCCTTACTGGTATTTAACCCTTTAATGCTGCGTCTCCCTCCTTACTGGTATTAACCCTTTATGCTGAGTCTCCTCCTTACTGGTATAACCCTTTATGCTGAGTCTACTCCTTACCTTATTAACCTTTCTGCTGAGCTCCTCCTTAACCTGGTTTATTTAACCCTTTATGCTGAGTCTCCTCCTTACTGGTATTTAACCCCTTTATGCTGAGTCTCCTCCTAATGGTATTAACCCTTTATGCTGAGTCTTCCTCCATTACTGGTATTTAACCCTTTCTGCTGCGTATCCTTCCTTTATGCTGAGTCTCCTCCTTACTGGTATTAACCCTTTATGCTGAGTCTCATCCTTACTGGTATTAACCCTTTATGCTGAGCTATCCTCCTTACTGGTATTTAACCCTTTATGCTTGAGTCTCCTCCTTACTGGTAATTTAAACCTTTATGCCGAGTCTCCTCCTTACTGGTATTTAACCCTTTTATGCTGAGTCTCCTCCTTACTGGTATTTAACCCTTTATGCTGAGTCTCCTCCTTACTGGTATTAACCCTTTATGCTGAGTCTCCTCCTTACTGGTATTAACCCTTTATGCTGAGTCTCCTCCTTACTGGTATTAACCCTTTATGCTGGGTCTCCTCCTTACTGGTATTAACCCTTTATGCTGAGTCTCCTCCTTACTGGTATTTAACCCTTTATGCTGAGTCTCCTCCTTACTGGTATTTAACCCTTTATGCTGAGTCTCCTCCTTACTGGTATAACCCTTTATGCTGAGTCTCCTCCTTACTGGTATTTAACCCTTTATGCTGAGTCTCCTCCTTACTGGTATAACCCTTTATACTGAGTCTCCTCCTTACTGGTATTAACCCTTTATGCTGAGTCTCTCCTACCTGGTCCTCTGCTGGTATTAACCCTTTATGCTGAGTCTCCTCCTTACTGGTATTAACCCTTTATGCTGAGTCTCCTCCTTACTGGTATTTAACCCTTTATGATGAGTCTCCTCCTTACTGGTATTAACCCTTATGCTGAGTCTCCTCCTTACTGGTATTAACCCTTTATGCTGAGTCTCCTCCTTACTGGTATTAATATTACCCTTTATGCTGAGTCTCCTCCTTACTGGTATTAAACCCTTAATGCTGGAGTCCTCCTCCTCACTGGTATTAACCCTTTATGCTGAGTCTCTCCTTACTGGTATTAACCCTTTATGCTGAGTCTCCTCCTTACTGGTATTTAACCCTTTATGCTGAGTCTCCTCCTTACTGGTATTAACCCTTTATGCTGAGTCTCCTCCCTTACTGGTATTTAACCCTTATGCTGAGTCTCCTCCTTACTGGTATTAACCCTTTATGCTGAGTCTCCTCCTTACTGGTATTAACCCTTTATGCTGAGTCTCCTCCTTACTGGTATTAACCCTTTATGCTGAGTCTCCTCCTTACTGGAATTAACCCTTTATGCTGAGTCTCCTCCTTACTGGAATTAACCCTTTATGCTGAGTCTCCTCCTTACTGGTATTAACCCTTATCTGATCTCTCCCTTATCTGGTATTAACCCTTTATGCTGAGTCTCCTCCTTACTGGTGTTTAACCCTTTATGCTGAGTCTTCTCCTTACTGGTATTAACCCTTTATGCTGAGTCTCCTCCTTACTGGTATTTAACCCTTTATGCTGAGTCTCCTCCTTACTGGTATTAACCCTTTATGCTGAGTCTCCTCCTTGCTGGTATTTAACCCTTTATGTTGAGTCTACTCCTTACTGGTTTTTAACCCTTTATGCTGAGTCTCCTCCTTACTGGTATTAACCCTTTATGCTGAGACTCCTCCTTACTGGTATTAACCCTTTATGCTGAGTCTCCTCCTTACTGGTATTAACCCTTTATGCTGAGTCACCTCCTTACTGGTATTAACCCTTTATGCTGAGTCTCCTCCTTACTGGTATTAACCCTTTATGCTGAGTCTCCTCCTTACTGGTATTTAACCCTTTATGCTGAGTCTCCTCCTTACTGGTATTAACCCTTTATGCTGAGTCTCCTCCTTACTGGTATTAACCCTTTATGCTGAGTCTCCTCCTTACTGGTATTAACCCTTTATGCTGAGTCTCCTCCTTACTGGTATTTAACCCTTTATGCTGAGTCTCCTCCTTGCTGGTATTTAACCCTTTATGCTGAGTCTCCTCCTTACTGGTATTTAACCCTTTATGCTGAGTCTCCTCCTTACACCTCTGTTGCTAGGCAGAACTTTTGTGATATCAATTCTTCCTCACTTCATCTGACCTAACCTCTGTCTAAATTCCTCACTCCTCCCCACCTCACGGCTGTCCTGTTGACTTGTTCCAGACTGTGGCCCTTCTCCTCCCCACCTCACAGCTGTCCTGTTGACTTGTTCCAGACTGTGGCCCTTCTCCTCCCCACCTCACAGCTGTCCTGTTGACTTGTTCCAGACTGTGGTCCTTCTCCTCCGCACCTCACAGCTGTCCTGTTGACTTGTTCCAGACTGTGGCCCTTCTCCTCCCCACCTCACGGCTGTCCTGTTGACTTGTACCAGACTGTGGCCCTTCTCCTCCCCACCTCACGGCTGTCCTGTTGACTTGTTCAAGACTGTGGCCCTTCTCCTCCCCACCTCACGGCTGTCCTGTTGACTTGTTCCAGACTGTGGCCCTTCTCCTCCCCACCTCACGGCTGTCCTGTTGACTTGTACCAGACTGTGGCCCTTCTCCTCCCCACCTCACGGCTGTCCTGTTGACTTGTTCAAGACTGTGGCCCTTCTCCTCCCCACCTCACGGCTGTCCTGTTGACTTGTACCAGACTGTGGCCCTTCTCCTCCCCACCTCACGGCTGTCCTGTTGACTTGTTCCAGACTGTGGCCCTTCTCCTCCCCACCTCACAGCTGTCCTGTTGACTTGTTCCAGACTGTGGCCCTTCTCCTCCCCACCTCACAGCTGTCCTGTTGACTTGTACCAGACTGTGGCCCTTCTCCTCCCCACCTCACGGCTGTCCTGTTGACTTGTTCCAGACTGTGGCCCTTCTCCTCCCCACCTCACGGCTGTCCTGTTGACTTGTTCCAGACTGTGGCCCTTCTCCTCCCCACCTCACGGATGTCCTGTTGACTTGTACCAGACTCTGGCCCTTCTCCTTCCATAGGATCCCTGACGTCTAACAATAACAAATTCTGACAGAATGTAAACGTTCTACATTCCCTTCTCTCAAGCAGTGACATGAATAAGGATATTTCATATTTTCATGTTCAGAAGTCAGAACTCATCACCTGCTATGTAAAAGAGACAGAAGAATGCACAATGGTCAATGCTATCCGGGATCCTTGGAACATCCCTACCCTAAACCCTAACCTTAACCCCTACCTTAACCATTTTAAATGTCAACTTCAACAGGCTAGGGACGTCCCAAGGATGTATCTCTACCTGAAAATACATCATCTAAGTGATTGATAGTTGGTATTCAGCAGTCATAAAGCCTTATTTACTTTATTGAACTACTAAAACTGTGATTTTGTCAGACAGCATAGACAGCAGCTCTACACTTTATTGACAGACTGATCCATTCATCCTTCCATCCCTCCTCAGCCTTCCTCTCCTCTGAAGACCCAGTGAGGGTGGAGCTCAGTCAGAGAGCTGTTGAGGGACTGGTTAGGAAGAACACTTCTACAGCCAGAGAGGTGAGAGGTCACACATGGTTTAGATGGTAAATATTTATGTCCCCTTAGCGGTTCATCACGTAAGCAAAAGGGAATATGTTCCATCCTCCATGTTTATTTACATTAATGCAAATTGTCCACTGATATTGGTGTAATTTCTCACCCCTTTTAGCTGTATGAAAGGTAATTTCCCCTCAGGCACACACATTTGTTCTTTGATATTATGAAGGTAATTTGTGTCAAATGTACTTTTCCCCACTCATTCACCCCATCTCTTTACATTGCTGATGCATATTCGTGACCAGACTCAAATTCCGAACACAATGCCCATCCTGGCAGATCTAAACCTAATGCAGCACATTGTGACTTTTGTGCATCCAGACCTAATGCAACTTAGAGTGATCAGATAACAGAAGTCACATTTAGGTGCCAGGTGTAACTGAGGCCATAGATGCTCCATATCCATTACTTTGAGTGTTTTATTTAACATGATTAAATGTGTTTATTTCTGTGTTGCAGGGGCAGTCAAGAAATGGAACAGCAAGGCCACAGAACATGACATAATCAGAGCTGTGGGAGACCACCTCAAGCCCCTGGAAGAGCCGGGGGTGGTGTTTACCACTCCACCACGCCTTCAGCAGGCTGGAAAAGTGATAGTTTTTCATACTAAGATGGACCAAGAAATGTGTTGCTTTTGCACATATTTGTAAATTGTTTTGGCAAGAGTCTTCTTTGGTCAGTCATTGGGTTCATTTGTTTTACATTATGTTCAAATTAAATCAAGATTTATTTATACAGCACATTTCAGACATGGATGCAACGCAATGGCTTCACAGGAAAAAACAATGAAAATAAACAGAAATATTTAGTACACAACAAACATAAGAGGATAAAAAACAGAAGACTAACAACTGAAAGACTAATGAGCATTCTAAGGAAATTATTAAAATATTAACAATTGGATGCAACATCCAACCCAAAATATAAGCTTGTTTTACTACATTGTTTGTTGTTACGTTCCCCAGAAAGAAAAATCTAAATTGCTCAAAACAGAAGAGGAACTAACAACAACCACAACTAAACAGGTGGGGTTTTAGGAGGGGTTCTGATAGACACTATGGGGGTGTCCACTGAAAGTTGACTAGTAACAACAACTGGGACCTAAAAGACACCCACCATGAGACCCACTAAATCTGCTCAAGAAGAGGCAAACAAAATAAGAACCCACACCAAACTTAAAGACAGGAAGCAAACCACTGTGGAGCTTCTCTCTATTTTCAGGGTTTACTAGATAGGCATGTTGTTGGATCAGGGCCCAGTCCCCAATTTCATGCTCAGTACATTTGGTTTGGCACATCTGAGAATGAACCCTGATATTCTAAAAGCAGGGCAACAATGTCAGTTTGTGATATATTGAAAACCTAAACATAAAATGTGCTATGTACACAAACATCTGCCACAACAATCATATTACTTGGATATTTTTAAACAAGCACCTTATAAACTGCACAAGCACCAGAAACGCTGTTGTTTTGACAAGTAGCAATAAATCACTGATATCGATTATGGGGGAAATCAGGTTGTATGTGCTGTTGAAACTAACACAACTAAAAAAAACACATTGAAATGGGAGATATATTTTTCCTCACTGATTAGAGGACAACCTGCAGAAGACAGTCAGCTACATTTTGGAGTGATGCATTTAAATTTAGGGGTCGCTAAACAAAGGAACGCAACACTTATTTGTCATCACTCATCGATATCACGTTGAAATCAATTGTACCGAGAGGAGGGAGATGAGGTTGCACGTCCTGTTAAACTAACAGCTCAAAAACCACATGGAATCTGGGAATAATGTGTACATCACTGGTTAGAGGAACCTTTGTAGAAAACAGATCGCTACATTTTGAAGTGTTGCATTTTGATTCAAGTGGGTTGCCAATGCGGTAAGTGTAACACAACTCTTTTTTTGTTAGTCACTTTCTGTTAAATCACATAAATAGTAACTCTTACATTTCAGAGCCTGGATTTTCCCCCTGAGTCTAATATCCATATCATGTTGAAATCAATAGAACAGGGGACAAACGTTTAGGGTTCTACATTGTGACATCACTAAAATACTCCTTCTACAATGTTAAAACATTCTACATTGTGACATCATTAAAATACTCCTACTACAATGTTTAAACATTCTACATTTTATTTCACTGATATCATGAAACAACTCCTTCATGAATTTTCTGATGTTTAATCAGATATCTTTTATCAGAGTATCTCTTCCCACATTGATTACAGCTATGAGGTTTCTCTCCAGTGTGTGTTCTCTGGTGTGCTGTCAGCTCTCCAGATCGAGCAAAACTCTTCCAACATTGATCACAGTTATAAGATTTCTCTCCTGTGTGTGTTGTCTGGTGTTGAGTCAGAGTGCTAGATGCAGCAAACCTCTTCCCACATTGACCACAGCTATAAGGTTTCTCTCCTGTGTGTGTTCTCTGGTGTAGAGTCAGAGTGCTAGATGCAGCAAACCTCTTCCCACATTGACCACAGCTATAAGGTTTCTCTCCTGTGTGTGTTCTCTGGTGTAGAGTCAGAGTGCTAGATGCAGCAAACCTCTTCCCACATTGACCACAGCTATAAGGTTTCTCTCCTGTGTGTATTCTCTGGTGTGAAGTCAGATGGCCAGATGTAGTAAAACTCTTCCCACATTGACCACAGATATAAGGTTTCTCTCCTGTATGTGTTCTCTGGTGTAGAGTTAGAGAGCCAGATTGACCAAAACTCTTCCCACATTGACCACAGCTATAAGATTTCTCTCCTGTGTGTGTTCTCTGGTGTCGAGTCAGATGTCCAGATTGACCAAAACTCATCCAACATTGATCACAGCTATAAGATTTCTCTCCTGTGTGTCTTCTCTGGTGTACAGTCAGAATGCTTGATGTAGTGAAACTCTTCCCACATTGATCACAGCTAAAAGGTTTCTCTCCAGTGTGTATTCTCTGGTGTACTGTCAGTTTTCCAAATTGACCAAAACTCTTCCCACATTGACCACAGCTATAAGATTTCTCTCCTGTGTGTGTTCTCTGGTGTAGAGTCAGAGTGCTAGATGCAGCAAACCTCTTCCCACATTGACCACAGCTAGAAGGTTTCTCTCCTGTGTGTGTTCTCTGGTGTAGAGTCAGAGTGCTAAATGCAGCAAACCTCTTCCCACATTGACCACAGCTATAAGGTTTCTCTCCTGTGTGTATTCTCTGGTGTGAAGTCAGATGGCCAGATGTAGTAAAACTCTTCCCACATTGACCACAGATATAAGATTTCTCTCCTGTATGTGTTCTCTGGTGTAGAGTCAGATGTCCAGATTGACCAAAACTCATCCAACATTGATCACAGCTATAAGGTTTCTCTCCTGTGTGTCTTCTCTGGTGTACAGTCAGAATGCTTGATGTAGTGAAACTCTTCCCACATTGACCACAGATATAAGGTTTCTCTCCTGTGTGTGTTCTCTGGTGTAAAGTCAGATGATCAGATGTAGTAAAACTCTTCCCACATTGATCACAGCTACAAGGTTTCTCTGCTGTGTGTGTTCTCTGATGCATTTTAATGCCTGATGAGGTGAATCTCTTCCCACAGTCAGAGCAGCAGTGAGTTATCTTCCCTGTGCATCTCTGCAGGTGTTTCTTGAGGTGTTCTGATCTGGAGAGACTCTTCTTTGCCTTGTCAGCATCATGAGGTTGTTGAGGCTCCCCAGAGGATCCAAGATAGTGAAGTATCTCTCCTGTGTGAACAACAAAGTCAGACAGATGGTTAAAGGCCCACAACAGCGGAAATCCACTGTAAAAGGTGATGCCAACAGCGTAGCCATGATGTTGTACAACAATTGACGTCTGTAATGAATGTTAAAATTATTTGACATTTGTCTTAAAAGGAGCAAGAATAGTCATATTTTGTCTTGTTTTCACATTAGTAGTAACATCGATGATTGTTGGCTAGAAATAAGTTATTCATGTTGTTGAAACTCTAAGCAGTGTGCCAGACAACTTTTGGTCTCCAATATAGGCCCCTTTCTGTGTTTGCTAAAATTGCGGCACGAGGGCGATGCACATGCAATTTAGTTGTAGACACTCCTCCCTGCTAATGAGGAAACGATAGTTATGGATGTACTATATCTGCCTGGAGCAAAAATGGTGAGCAAAGATTTGAGTTTTTCACAATGTATTCTGAATGTGAACGGGGGAAAACTCAGGGGAGAAACCTCCATTTCCAGGTTGATGATGAGTTCATTTCACACTACTTTGGATTATAATTGTAAGGCTCGTTTGAATGTCCTGCTTAATATAATGTTTGTGTCATCATCGCAAATAAACCACTTTGTACTTAAAAACACTTCAACCAGTAAAATGCTCTTTGGCTTTTCCATCAGCTTGACAATGAGGGTTTGTACAGTTTGCCAAATTGGCCCATAACTTCACCTAACAATAACATAGACCTACTGTAGGACCCATAACTTCACCTAACAATAACATAGACCTACTGTAGGGCCCATAACTTCACCTAACAATAACATAGACCTACTGTAGGACCCATTACTTCACCTAACAACAACATAGACCTACTGTAGGACCCATAACTTCACCTAACAACAACATAGACCTACTGTAGGACCCATAACTTCACCTAACAACAACATAGACCTACTGTAGGACCCATAACTTCACCTAACAACAAATATAGGAAAATAGCTCTGTGTGTTGTACAATAGCCTATCCATCAAGGGACAGTTCTCTACACATTATGATCTAAGTATCTCTGTGTCCAAACAGACTAACGAGACCCTACAGTAAATCAAGCAGACAATAACACATTATAAACATCCATTTGTTAGGGATGTTGGATCCAACGTGGAGCTCAGCATAGCTGTCTTTACCAGAGTAATGAATGAAGAAGCACTTTGGTTGTTGTTGCATGTCGTGATGTTTGTAATTTGACTGGCATTCAGAAAAGTATTTCCTGGATCTTCTGATAGTTGATCATGTGACTGTAACTGTGGATTACTGAACGAAACGCATTAACAAAACTGAGGTTTTTGGATATAAAGAGAGACTTTATCGAAAAAAACTAACATTTATTGAGTAAATGGGAGTCTTGTGAGTTGCAACGATATGAAGATCATCAAAAGTAAGTGATTCATTTTATCGCAATTTCTGACTTGTGTAACTCCTCTACTTGGCTGGTAACTGTTTGTAATGATTTGTCTGCTGGGCGCTGTTCTCAGATAATCGCATGGTATGCTTTCACGGTAAAGCCTTTTTTAAATCTGACACCGTGGTTTGATTAACAAGAAGTTAATCTTTAAACCGATGTATAACACTTGTATGTTTTATGAATTCTTATAATGAGTATTTCTGTTTTTGAATTTGGTGCTCTGCAATTTCACTGGATGTTGGCCATGTGGGACGGTAGCATCCCACACCCCCTAGAGAGGTTAAGCATATCCCAGTTTAGGTCACCTAACAGAACAAACTCTAAAGATAGATGGGGGCCAATCAATTCACATATGGTGTCCAGGGCACAGCTGGGAGCTGAGGGGGGTCTGTAACAGGCGGCAACAGTGAGAGACTTATTTCTGGAGAGATTCATTTTTTTTATTAAAAGCTCGAACTGTTTGGGCTTAGACCTGGAAAGTATGATAGAACATTGCAGGCCATCTCTGCAGTAGATTGCAACTCCTCTCATTTTGATGGAAAATGTTGTAGTTGGGGATGGAAATTTCAGAATTTTTGGTGACCTTCCAAAGCCAGGATTCAGACACGGCAAGGACATCAAGATTGGTGGAGTGTGCTAAAGCAGTGAGTAAAACAAACTTAGGGAGGAGGCTTCTGATGTTAACATGCATGAAACCAAGGCTTTTACGGTTACAGAAGTCAACAAATGAGAGCGCCTGGGGACACACAGGGCCTGGGATAACGTCTACATCACCCGACGAGTAGGATGAGGGTACGGCAAAAGGCTTTCAGAACTGGTCGGCTCTTTCCAGTCAGGTTATGTTGACGACTGGCTCCCTCCAGTCAGGTTATGTTGACGACTGGCTCCCTCGTAATTTGTGTGTCTTATTTATTTAATCAAACAACGTGCTTAAAGCATCAGACAAGTTCAGTACATACAGATTTTATAAAAACACATGGGGTGATTGGTAGAAAGAACAGATGACTCTTGGTTGACCAAGATGTATTTTAGTTGGGGACAGCACTAGAACATGATGTTGGGGCTCCAGAGTGGACAGCACTAGAACATGATGTTGGGGCTCCAGAGTGGACAGCACTAGAACATGATGTTGGGGCTCCAGAGTGGACAGCACTAGAACATGATGTTGGGGCTCCAGAGTGGACAGCACTAGAACATGATTTTGGGGCTCCAGAGTGGCACAGCGGACACTGCATCTCAGTGCTTGAGGCGTCACTACAGACACCCTGGTTCAAATCTAGGCTGTATCACAACCGGCCGTGATTGGGAGTCCCATAGGGCGGCGCAAAATTGGCCCAGCGTCGTCCGGGGTAGACCGTCATTGTCAATAAGAATTTGTTCTTAACTGACTTGCCTAGTTAAATAAAGGTTACATTTAAATACATTTAAAAAATAGAGTTTCATGACAAACCATTTTTTACAAATCCGGCAAGGCACCAATTTTGAGACGGGTTTAAAACAAAGGTTTCAAACCAATTCATGAATGTAATTGAATCTAGGTATGTCTTGCCTTTAATGTAATGGCATGAAAAACAATTGGCTGAATATTATACAATGACTTATCAACAGCTCTAATAATTTGCCTCCACAGGAAATCTACACTGGCAATTCTAGAATATACTATATAGCCCAGAAACCTGGTTAAACTATCATTATGACATCATGGATGAATTCTAGAATATACTATATAGCCTAGAAACCTGGTTAAACCATCATTATGACATCATGGATGAATTCTAGAATATACTATATAGCCTAGAAACCTGGTTAAACTATCATTATGACATCATGGATGAATTCTAGAATATACTATATAGCCTAGAAACCTGGTTAAACTATCATTATGACATCATGGATGAATTCTAGAATATACTATATAGCCTAGAAACCTGGTTAAACTATCATTATGACATCATGGATGAATTCTAGAATATACTATATAGCCTAGAAACCTGGTTAAACTATCATTATGACATCATGGATGAATTCTAGAATATACTATATAGCCTAGAAACCTGGTTAAACTATCATTATGACATCATGGATGAATTCTAGAATATACTATATAGCCTAGAAACCTGGTTAAACTATCATTATGACATCATGGATGGCCAGTCCTTGTATTCATAGTGTAGTGAATTCAGGGGGTTGCCCTGAGCTGAACTCAAACCTGGGTCCACTGACTGTCAAGCCAACACCTTATAACTGTTATGCCAAGATGTCTGAACTTCTTGACGAGGTCGCTAGGTGTTGAGTTACGGTTTCTACAATAGCTTTCTCTATGCATTTGAGTGGTTACACTTCTCCTTCCCCCATCCCTCAGCTGTTTACCAAACCAAGTCTCTGGGCTGACAATTTTTTGCTATTTAAATACTAGGTTACCTCTATAAAATAGCCGCACATCTATCAACCAATCTGCAGTTCAAACAATAACAAAGCTGTCATTCCACCACTAGTTTGGTTATAAGATGATGATGGGGCTGGAGAAATGTAATTATTCTCAAATTCATAGACAGACCTACAGATGCAAGCACTGACCATCCATGATATCAACATTATAGTTTTAACCATGTTGAGGCTATACAGTGTTGGTTTACATTGTTTCTAAACATTGGAGTAAAAAAAAAGCTTATTTAGGGTTATGATGGGGTACAACAGTTGAACTAAGATCATGAGGCATGTGTTATATTCTTCAAGAATCAATGGCTATAAATTAATTATTTAAAAAGTCTAAATATGGATGTAGCTATTGCATATTTCCCCTTTAACACCACACATCAGTTCAACAACTGCAGAGTTTGTGCCTCTGTATTAAAGACAGTACTTACTAGTGTTAATCAGGGCCGTTCATCGTTAGAACCATTGGATGCCTT
Organism: Salmo trutta; assembly: GCF_901001165.1. Lineage (NCBI taxonomy): Eukaryota > Metazoa > Chordata > Actinopteri > Salmoniformes > Salmonidae > Salmo > Salmo trutta. Next base: position 12,200,869 of record NW_021822911.1, on the reverse strand, counting down.
AACATGCCTTTGGGAAACCGAGCCCAGATATCCCGTTTCATCCTCGTCTTCCTCCAATGTGACAGTCATCTCCTCCTCCTCCTCTTTCACCCCAAAAACTGCTTCCTCTTCTTTCTCTTCCTCCTCTTCTTTAACAGTAACATCCTCCTCCTCTTTCACTCTGAACGCGTCTTCCTCTTCTTTAACGGAAACGTCTTTCTCTTCTTCTTTCACGGTAACAGCTTCACCCTCTACTTCTTGTTTAACTGTGACATCCTCTACTTGTTTTTGTATTGTGACATCCTCTGCCTCCTCTTTCACGACAACGTTCAGCCACAGACCTTCTTCCTCCGTCCAGCAGACCTCCTCTTCTTTAGCAGGAGGAGAGTTGCTTAGTGAACTCATGTTCGGGAATGCTAGCTAGCTATGCTAATGCTAACTTAACCAGCCCACTAGCTGACCAATAACAACACCGTAAATATGAAATTAAATCGAATAACTAACTAGAAGACAGAAGTGGGTTTAAAACACAGTGGCTAATATACACGAAAGCATCTAAAGAGCTTTATTGGTTCGGCTATTTTGTCTAGCAAACTACCGAGGTGGCTGACGAACTGTTGCTTTCGTTCGAAAGAAGCGTTCCGTCCACTACATTACAAGTCACACCAACAGCATCGCCTTAAAGCTCCACATGATGTATTGTTACACCATGTAGGAGCAGTATAGACCTAGTCTGTTCATTATATACATCTACATGATGTATTGTTACACCCTGTAGGAGCAGTATAGACCTAGTCTGTTCATTATATACATCTACATGTTGTATTGTTACACCATGTAGGAGCAGTATAGACCTAGTCTGTTTATTATATACATCTACATGATGTATTGTTACACCATGTAGGAGCAGTATAGACCTAGTCTGTTCATTATATACATCTACATGATGTATTGTTACACCATGTAGGAGCAGTATAGACCTAGTCTGTTCATTATATACATCTACATGATGTATTGTTACACCATGTAGGAGCAGTATAGACCTAGTCTGTTCATTATATACATCTACATGATGTATTGTTACACCATGTAGGAGCAGTATAGACCTAGTCTGTTCATTATATACATCTACATGATGTATTGTTACACCATGTAGGAGCAGTATAGACCTAGTCTGTTCATTATATACATCTACATGATGTAATGTTACACCATGTAGGAGCAGTATAGACCTAGTCTGTTCATTATATACATCTACATGATGTATTGTTACACCATGTAGGAGCAGTATAGACCTAGTCTGTTCATTATATACATCTACATGATGTATTGTTACACCATGTAGGAGCAGTATAGACCTAGTCTGTTCATTATATACATCTACATGATGTATTGTTACACCATGTAGCAACAGCATAGAGCAACAGTAGCTAGCTACTTATTAAGATTTAGTTTGACTTAATGAAACTGCCTTAAATGTGCTGTAGTAACATTTTTTATTCGCACTAATCAACACATTCAGGTCTTTGTATGTCTCAATATAATAGTAATATTTCATTAAATTAATTTAAAAAGAATATTTGTCTGAAAATAAAATCTGATCCTCAACTGCGTTTCCCTCCAGTCAGCAGACGGCGATGTGCGTCTTTCAGGCGATGCTGCAGCGTGACGTATAATCTAGTGGACGGTTCTTCATAAACAGCTCGTCAACCACCTCGGTAGCTTGCTAGCCAACATAGCCGAAAGATTCAACCTATTTATACGCTTTCGGTCTATATTACCTACTGTGTTTTAGACACACTTCTGTCGTATCTACTTGTTAACCTATTTAATTTAATATAACGTTATTGTGTATTAGTCAGCTATAGTAGCTGGCTGGTTAAGTTAGCATTAGCCTAATCGCTAATGATAGCTAGCTAGCTAACATCCCCGAACATGAGCTCCCTAAACTACTCTCCTCCTGTTAAAGAAGAGGAGGTCTGCTGGACGGAGAAAGAAGCTCTGGGGCTGAACATTGTCGTGAAAGAGGAGAAGGAAGAGGAGGATGTTACAGTAAAACAAGAAGTAGAGGGTGAGGTTGTTACAGTGAAAGATGAAGAGAAAGACATTTCAGTTAAACAAGAGGAAGAAGAGGATGATGCTGTTTTTGGAGTGAAGAAGGAAGGAGAGATTACTGTCACATTGGAAGATGAAGAGGAGGAGACAGGAGATCTGAGTAACACCAGTAAGTACCGCCTTCAATTAGTTTTTAACTTTGGATATTAGGAGTTGGCTCGTCAATACCTCTTCAACGGAGGGCCCTGGGATGATGACTGATATGTCTAGAATCAGACGACGTAGAGAACAAGCTACCCCTTGTTTTCTCCGTTCCGTTTCCAAAAAGTGACTTAACATATATATTTGAGGACGGTCTATCTGCTGACCGTAGACTGGGGGCCACGGCATGTAGTGATTTTAATGTAGTGATGTTTTACTACACACCGTGACCCCCAATAGAGCCATGTGAGAGTTGGGTTGGCTACACCAAAGATTATGGATGTACTGACAAGATGTCTCTCCGCCCTAACAAGGGGAGTCGTTGTCCACAAAGCTGCATTGTGGGTTGTCTATCTCCCACCTATCCTGTCTTTGGATTGGCATGTAGGGATGAATATGCATAGCGATCTGGAGACAACTCCTATTGTGTTTTTATCAAAGTTGTCGGTATGTCACGTGTCCACGTAACAACTTAATCATTACGAAACTTCTGTTGGATCAAGTAAACCTCACGTAGCAAATAAGCCATTCATTTTGTTGTTCACCAAATTCAACACTTTCCACATTGGGTTGATAATTGTTTCCACTTGGATACAACTTACTGTAACCTACTGGCATGACCTAGAGAGATACAACCAACTGTAACCTACTGGCATGACCTAGAGAGATACAACCTACTGTAGCCTACTGGCATGACCTAGAGAGTTACAACCTACTGTAACCTACTGGCATGACCTAGAGAGTTACAACCTACTGTAGCCTACTGGCATGACCTAGAGAGATACAACCTACTGTAGCCTACTGGCGTGACCTAGAGCGTTACAACCTACTGTAACCTACTGGCATCAAATCAAATCAAATTTATTTATATAGCCCTTCGTATATCAGCTGAAATCTCAAAGTGCTGTACAGAAACCCAGCCTAAAACCCCAAACAGCAAGCAATGCATGTGAAAGAAGCACGGTGGCTAGGAAAAACTCCCTAGGAAAAACTCCCTAGAAAGGCCAGAAACCTAGAGAGGAACCAGGCTATGAGGGGTGGCCAGTCCTCTTCTGGCTGTGCCGGGTGGATATTATAACAGAACATGGTCAAGATGTTAAAATGTTCATAAATGACCAGCATGGTCAAATAATAATAATCATAGTAGTTGTCGAGGGTGCAACAAGCACGTCCGGTGAACAGGTCAGGGTTCCGTAGCCGCAGGCAGAACAGTTGAAACTGGAGCAGCAGCATGGCCAGGTGGACTGGGGACAGCAAGGAGTCATCATGCCAGGTAGTCCCGAGGCATGGTCCTAGGGCTCAGGTCCTCCGAGAGAAAGAAAGAAAGAGAGAATTAGAGAGAGCATATTTAAATTCAGGACACCGGATAAGACAAGAGAATACTCCAGATGTAACAGACTGACCCTAGCCCCCCGACACATAAACTACTGCAGCATAAATACTGGAGGCTGAGACAGGAGGGATCAGAAGACACTGTGGCCCCATCCGATAATACCCCCGGACAGGGCCAAACAGGCAGGATATAACCCCACCCACTTTGCCAAAGCACAGCCCCCACACCACTAGAGGGATGTCTACAACCAGCAACTTACCATCCGAAGACAAGGCCGAGTATAGCCCACAAAATCTCCGCCATGGCACAACCCAAGGGGGGGAGCCAACCCAGACAGGAAGACCACGTCAGTGACTCAACCCACTCAAGTGACGCACCCCTCCCATGGACGGCATGTAAGAACACCAGTAAGTCAGTGACTCAGCCCCTGTAATAGGGTTAGAGGCAGAGAATCCCAGTGGAAAGAGGGGAACCGGCAAGGCAGAGACAGCAAGGGCTGTTCGTTGCTCCAGCCTTTCCGTTCACCTTCACACTCCTGGGCCAGACTATACTTAATCATAGGACCTACTGAAGAGATAAGTCTTCAGTAAAGACTTAAAGGTTGAGACTGAGTCTGCGTCTCTCACATGGGTAGGCAGACCATTCCATAAAAATGGAGCTCTATAGGAGAAAGCCCTACCTCCAGCCGTTTGCTTAGAAATTCTAGGGACAATTAAGAGTCCTGCGTCTTGTGACCGTAGCGTACGTGTAGGTATGTACGGAAGGACCAAATCGGAAAGATAGGTAGGAGCAAGCCCATGTAATGCTTTGTAGGTTAGCAGTAAAACCTTGAAATCAGCCCTTGCCTTAACAGGAAGCCAGTGTAGGGAGGCTAGCACTGGAGTAATATGATCACATTTTTTGGTTCTAGTCAGGATTCTAGCAGCCGTATTTAGCACTAACTGAAGTTTGTTTAGTGCTTTATCCGGGTAGCCGGAAAGTAGAGCATTGCAGTAGTCCATTAATTTTTCTGCGTCATTTTTAGACAGAAAGTTTCTGATTTTTGCAATGTTACGTAGATGGAAAAAAGCTGTCCTTGAAACAGTCTTGATATGTTCTTCAAAAGAGAGATCAGGGTCCAGAGTAACCTAGAGAGATACAACCTACTGTAACCTACTGGCATGGCCTAGAGAGTTACAACCTACTGTAGCCTACTGGCATGACCTAGAGAGTTACAACCTACTGGCATGACCTAGAGAGTTACAACCTACTGTAACCTACCGGCATGACCTAGAGAGATACAACCTACTGTAGCCTACTGGCATGACCTAGAGAGATACAACCTACTGTAGCCTACTGGCATGACCTAGAGAGTTACAACCTACTGTAGCCTACTGGCATGACCTAGAGAGATACAACCTACTGTAACCTACTGGCATGACCTAGAGAGTTACAACCTACTGGCATGACCTAGAGAGATACAACCTACTGTAACCTACTGGCATGACCTAGAGAGATACAACCTACTGTAACCTACTGGCATGACCTAGAGAGTTACAACCTACTGGCATGACCTAGAGAGATACAACCTACTGTAACCTACTGGCATGACCTAGAGAGTTACAACCTACTGTAACCTACTGGCATGACCTAGAGAGACAACCTACTGTAACCTACTGGCATGACCTAGAGAGTTACAACCTACTGTAGCCTACTGGCATGACCTAGAGAGATACAACCTACTGTAACCTACTGGCATGACCTAGAGAGATACAACCTACTGTAGCCTACTGGCATGACCTAGAGAGATACAACCTACTGTAGCCTACTGGCATGACCTAGAGAGTTACAACCTACTGTAACCTACTGGCATGACCTAGAGAGTTCCAACCTACTGGCATGACCTAGAGAGATACAACCTACTGTAACCTACTGGCATGACCTAGAGAGTTACAACCTACTGGCATGACCTAGAGAGATACAACCTACTGTAACCTACTGGCATGACCTAGAGAGATACAACCTACTGTAACCTACTGGCATGACCTAGAGAGATACAACCTACTGTAACCTACTGGCATGACCTAGAGAGTTACAACCTGCTGTAACCTACTGGCATGACCTAGAGAGTTACAACCTACTGTAACCTGCTGGCATGACCTAGAGAGATACAACCTACTGTAACCTACTGGCATGACCTAGAGAGTTACAACCTACTGGCATGACATAGAGAGTTACAACCTACTGTAACCTACTGGCATGACCTAGAGAGATACAACCTACTGTAACCTACTGGCATGACCTAGAGTAATCCAACCTACTGTAACCTACTGGCATGACCTAGAGAGTTACAACCTACTGTAACCTACTGGCATGACCTAGAGAGTTACAACCTACTGTAACCTACCTGCATGACCTAGAGAGATACAACCTACTGTAGCCTACTGGCATGACCTAGAGAGTTACAACCTACTGTAGCCTACTGGCATGACCTAGAGAGTTACAACCTACTGTAACCTACTGGCATGACCTAGAGAGGTACAACCTACTGTAGCCTACTGGCATGACCTAGAGAGTTACAACCTACTGGCATGACCTAGAGAGATACAACCTACTGTAGCCTACTGGCATGACCTAGAGAGTTACAACCTATTGTAACCTACTGGCATGACCTAGAGAGTTACAACCTACTGTAACCTACTGGCATGACCTAGAGAGATACAACCTACTGTAACCTACTGGCATGACCTAGAGAGATACAACCTACTGTAACCTACTGGCATGACCTAGAGAGTTACAACCTACTGTAGCCTACTGGCATGACCTACAGAGATACAACCTACTGTAACCTACTGGCATGACCTAGAGAGTTACAACCTACTGTAAACTACTGGCATGACCTAGAGAGATACAACCTACTGTAGTCTACTGGCATGACCTAGAGAGATACAACCTACTGTAGTCTACTGGCATGACCTAGAGAGATACAACCTAATGTAACCTACTGGCATGACCTAGAGAGATACAACCTACTGTAACCTACTGGCATGACCTAGAGAGTTACAACCTACTGTAAACTACTGGCATGACCTAGAGAGGTACAACCTACTGTAACCTACTGGCATGACCTAGAGTTACAACCTACTGTAACCTACTGGCATGACCTAGAGTTACAACCTACTGTAGCCTACTGGCATGACCTAGAGAGTTCCAACCTAATGTAACCCACTGTCATGACCTAGAGAGATACAACCTACTGTAACCTACTGGCATGACCTACAGAGATACAACCTACTGTAGCCTACTGGCATGACCTAGAGACTTTACCACTGGTAAACTTTTTTCACACTTTTATGGGGTATTGTGATGTCATTATGAGGTATTGTCTGAAATGCAGGGTCTGAATGCATGTTGTTGTATGTCCCAGATATATATTTTAAAAAATGTATTTTCTTTCAACCAATTGATTTGTTGAAATGTTATGACGTGTATTTTTTCATAGACACACCCCATGTGTTTAATAAAATCAACTGTATGTGCAGAACTTGAACTGAACTGATGCTTCAAGCGTTTGATTAAATAATTAACACACACAAATGACTTGAGGAAGCCAGAGGTCAATATAACCAGAAGAAAATAACCAATTCCCCACCTGCTGCTGGCCTTCGTTAATTCTGACATTATGCTCCTGGAGTTTCCGGTAAAATAGGCAAACTTTTTCCATTTCCATTTGAAGTGCCAATTTATCTTACCATTTCTACCGATCTGCGTGCCAGCTATGAACGAGTTACAACACCTGTTTGGCTCCGCCACTTCCTGGGTCGGTGAAGTGAGGTATTAAATTTAAGGATTAAATCATTTAAGGAATATATCCGAGTCTCACGCTCATCACCTGTGTAATGCGGGGCTTCCAGCGAGGTGTGGATTTAATAGTATGTTGTACCTAGTTTCCCTCCTTCAGGGAACAGTAATTATAGTCATAACGTTAAGCTTGTCATATGATGAACTTTAACTTAAATACTGGATCTTGCTGTCGGACAGTTTTTTGTATTCAGATCTCTAAAATGCTCTCTAACTACGTAACATTTATTGTCTTCTTATGTTGAGCTGGGAAAACAGTTTTCATGGGCACAGAAATCCTAAATCATTTCAGTTTACTAAATCCAATGGTTCTAACCGAGAGTCACCTTAACTTTATTGACACCCAATTGGATACTGTCATTAACGCGGTTGTTCAATAATTACACATAATACTTAATACTGTAGCTGTTTAGTTACAGTCACATGTTCAACTATCATCAGCTGATCCAGGAAATCATTTTCTGCATGCCAGTCAAATGTAGTTCTTCATTCATTACTCTGGTAAAGACAGTTATGCCATGCTCCACGTTGGATCCAACATCCCAAACAAATCGATATTTATAATGTGTTATTGTCTACTTGATTTACAGTCGGGTCTCGTTAGTCCGTTTGGAAACGGAGATACATAGCTCATAATGTGTAGAGAACTGTTCCTTGGTGGATAGGCTATTGTACAACACACAGAGATATTTTCCTTTATTCAGGACATTTAGAATGACAACACCTTACAGAGTAGCCTAGTGGGATTATTCACAAAATGATCTGGTTATGAAATGTCATGACAAAGACATTTTAGTTTCCTTGTTTCACCTGAAATATTAAATATTAAATATATAGTCCTAGGTCTATGTTGTTGTTAGGTGAAGTTATGGGTCCTACAGTAGGTCTATGTTATTGTTAGGTGAGATTATAGACCATTTTGGCATGCACTCAGTGGACAAAATCTCATTGTCAGGCTGATGGAAAACTAGCCAATGATCATTTTACTGGTTGAAGTCGTTTTTAAATATAAAGTAGTACATTTTAGACAATAACACAAACATTATATTAAATCAGGACATTCAAACAAGCCTTACAATTATAATCCAAAGTAGTGTCAAATTATGATAATAATAATCATAATCAACCTGGAAATGGAGGCTTTATTTGCTGTCAGCCTATGAGAACTCCCCTGAGTTTTCCCCCACGGTGGTGAATTAGTGAATAGACACAGAGCTTAATGTGAGTTTCCTTGAGTAGCACTCCTGATCTAGTGCTGTAATATTCAGAATACATTGTGAAAACTAATCTTTGCTCACCATTTTTTAAATATATATTTTTTTTTCACCCCTTTTTTCTCCCCAATTGGTACTTACAGTCTTGTCTCATCGCTGCAACTCCCATACGGACTCTGGAGAGGCGAAGGTCGAGAGCCATGCGTAATCCGAAACACAACCCAGCGCTGCTTCTTGACACAATGCCCATCCAACCCGGAAGCCAGCAGCACCAATGTGTCGGAGGAAACACCGTACACCTGGCGACCTGGTCAGCGTGCACTGCGCCCGGCCCGCCACTTGAGTCGCTAGTGCGCGATGAGACAAGGATATCCCTGCTGGCCAAACCCTCCCCTAACCCGGACGACGGTGGGCCAATTGTGCGTCGCCCCATGGGCCTACCGGTCGCGGCCGGCTGCAACAGAGCTTGGACTCGAACCCAGAATCTCTAATGTCACAGCTTAGGCCACTTGCTCACCATTTTTGCTCCAGGCAGATATACTACATCCATAACTAGCGGTTTCTGCATTAGCAGGGAGGTGTTTCTGCAATCAAATTGTGTGCGCATCGCCCTTGTCGCAATTTTAGGAAACACAGAAAGGTGCCTATATTTGAGAACAAAAGTCGCCTGGCACACTGCTTAGGAGTTCAACACCTTTTACTTATTTCTAGTTACTACTAATGTGAAAACAAGACTAAATATGACTATTGTTGCTCACTTGACTGTCTTAAGACAATTGTCAAGTAATTTTAACATTCATTACAGACGTCAATTGTTGTACAGTATCATGGCTACGCTGTTGGCATCACCTTTTACAGTGGATTTCTGCTGTTGTGAGCCTTTAACTATCTGTCTGACTTGTTCACACAGGAGAGAGACGTGACTATCATGGATCCTCTGGGGAGCCTCAACATCATGATGCTAACGAGTCAGAGAAGAGTCTGTCCAGATTCTATCACCTCAAGAAACACCAGCAGAGACCCACAGGGAAGAAATCTATCTGCTGCTCTGACTGTGGAAAACATTGCAAATCTTCATCAGAACTTAAAATACACCAGCGAACACACACAGGAGAGAAATCTCACCACTGTTTTGATTGTGGGAAGAGTTACTTAAGATTAAAAGCACTAAAAGTACACCTGAGAATTCACACTGGAGAGAAACCTTACAGCTGTGATCAATGTGGGAAGAGTTTTACTACATTTAGCTATCTGATTATACACCAGAGAACACATACAGGAGAGAAACCGTACAGCTGTACTGAATGTGGGAAGAGTTTTACTCAGTCAAGCAACCTGTTATCACACCAGAGGATACACACAGGAGAGAAATCTTTTAGTTGTAATCAATGTGTGAAAAGTTTTATTTCATCTAGTTACCTGACTGTACACCAGAGAACACACACAGGAGAGAAACCTTATAGCTGTGATCAATGTGGGAAGACTTATATTTCATCTTGCCATCTGACTAGACACCAGCGAGTACACACAGGAGAGAAACCTTATAGCTGTAATCAATGTGGGAAGAGTTTTACTCGGTCAGACAACCTGATATTACACCAGAGAACACACACAGGAGAGAAACCTTATAGCTGTGATCAATGTGGGAAGAGTTTTACTACATCTGGCTCTCTGACTCTACACCAGAGAATACACACAGGAGAGAAACCTTATAGCTGTGATCAATGTGGGAAGAGTTTTACAACGTCTGGCCCTCTGACTCTACACCAGAGAATACACACAGGAGAGAAATCATAGCTGTGATCAGTGTGACAAGAGATTCTCCGATAAAAGACATCTGATCAAACAACAGAAAATACATGAAGGAGTTGTTTCATGATATCAATGAATTAATGTCACAATGTAGAATGTTTTAACATTGTAGTTGGAGTATTTTAATGATGTCACAATGTAGAAACCTAAACGTTTGTCCCCTGTTCTATTGATTTCAACATGATATGGATATTATCCTCAGGGGGAAAATCCAGGCTCTGAAATGGAAGAGTTACTATTTATGTGATTTAACAAAAAGTGATTAACAAAAAAAGAGTTGTTACAATTACCACGTTGGTGACCCACTGGAATCACAATGCAACACTTCAAAATGTATCTGGCTGTTTTCTACAAGTTGTCCTCTAACAAGTGATGTACACATTATTCCCAGATTCCATGTGGTTTTTGAGCTGTTAGTTTTAACAGGACGTGCAACCTCATTTCCCTCCTCCTCTCGCACAATTGATTTCAACATGATATCGATGAGTTATGACAAATAAGTGTTGTGTTCCTTTGTTCAGTGACCCCCTAAATTGAAATGCATCACTCCAAAATGTAGCTGACTGTCTTCTGCAGGTTGTCCTCTAACCAGTGAGGTTAAATATATCTCCCATTTCCATGTGTTTTTTTAGTTGTGTTAGTTTCAACAGCACATACAACCTGATTTCCCCCCTAATTGATATCAGTGATTTATTGCTGCTTTTGCAGTTTTATAAAGGTGCTTGTTTAAAAAAATTCCAAGTAATATGATTATTGTGGCAGATGTTTGTGTATATAGCACATTTTATGTTTACGTTTTCAATATATCACAAACTGTTTTTGCATATTGGTTATTGATTTGGACATGTTAAAACTGTGTTTTGACATTGGGGATATCCCACTTAGCAAAATGTAATTGAAAAGATGTTGAAAATAAGACGATGCAATCAAATATTTCATATTTACATTTCATATAACATTTAGTAATGATAATTATTTATGCAACCAACTGACAATTTTTTGGTACAATTATATTGACATTGTTCCCCTGCTTTTAGAATATCAGGGTTCATGGTGAGGACAACTTGGTTTCCGATTGTCTCAAAGTGGGCAGTCAAACAGTTTTGCGTTTAGCCAGTGCGTTGCCATGGATCACAGTTTATTTTGACTGCACATTTTTCCGTATTGGAGATGAGTTTCGTTTGGGCTCGTTCCAAGGGGACGAGAGTTCTAGAAGCTAGTGAGTTTTAGGAAGAAGAGAGTTCTAGAAGCTAGTGAGTTTTAGGAAGACGAGAGTTCTAGAAGCTAGTGAGTTTTAGGAAGACGAGAGTTCTAGAAGCTAGTGAGTTTTAGGATTCTATAGAAAGAAAAAGGAGAAAAGATTGTATATTATTATTTAGAAATACGTGTTTTTTTCTTGTTTTTAATTGATGACAGCCAGTAGACACCATGTTTATATTGGTGAAGGTGAAGCATTGTAGTTGATTATAATATGAAATGGAAGTTGTTTTCTGTTGATGGTGAGCAAACTTGTCCAACAAAAATATAGGATATATTTGTTGTCTTGAAGGGGAAGGTGTTACAGGCTTTGGTTTTTCCATTTTATGTTTTGAGGTTGGACTTTAGCTCGTTAGCGCGTCTAGCTCGTTAGCACGTCTAGCACGTTAGCACGTCTAGCACGTTAGCACGTCTAGCACGTTAGCACGTCTAGCACGTTAGCACGTCTAGCACGTTAGCACGTCTAGCACGTTAGCACGTAGGACGCACTAATTGGTGTCACCTCGTTAGTCAGTATGTGTTACACCTGTGCTGGCTTGTCCATCTCGTTAGTGGGAAGGTGTTTCACCTGAGCTGGTCCAGGTTCTATTTAAGAGTGTCTGGCCCAGTGCTCCAGTTGTCTTGATACACGTGGAGAGTCAACACCTTTAGTTGCTCCACCTTTTTGGTTTGCTACCTGTCTTTGAGTTTGGTGTGGGTTTTTATTTTGTTTTCCTCTTCTTGGGCAGATTTAGTGGGTCTCATGGTGGGTGTCTTTTAGGTCTCAGTTGTTGTTACTAGTCAACTTTCAGTGTTCACCCCCATAGTGTCTTTCAGAGCCCCTCCTAAAATCATGCTTATATTTTGGGTTGAATGTTGCATCCAATTAATATTTTAATCAATGGATTTTCCTTAGAATGCTCATTCGTCTTTCAGTTGTCTTATGTTTGTTGTGGTAAATTTTTCAGTTTATTTTCATTGTTTTATTTATTTTTCCTGTGAATCATCCATGTCTGAAATGTGCTGTATAAATAAAGCTTGATTTGAACATATTGTAAAAGAAATTAACCCAATGACTGACAATCAACAGACTCTTGCAAAACCAATATGTATCTTGGTCCATCTTATTATGAAAAAAGTATAAATTCAGTAAATCTCCCACTATGTCAAAATAGTGCTGGTATGTACGTTTAGTATCACTTTTCAACCAACCCAGTGCATTTGTTGAAGATAAATGTTTAATTCAACAATACGTCAAAGGATTCAACTACTGCAAACCGAAACAAACAAATAGATCAACCAGATCAATCCCACTTTTCCAGCCTGCTGAAGGCGTGGTGGAGTGGTAAACACCACCCCCGGCTCTACCAGGGGCTTGAGGTGGTCTCCCACAGCTCTGCTTATGTCATGTTCTGTGGCCTTGCTGTTCCATTTATTGACTGTCCCTGCAACACAGAAACACATTTAGTCTTATTATATAAAACACTCAAAGTAATGGATATGGAGCATGGAGCATCTATGGCCTCAGTTACACCTGGCACTTCTGTCATCAGATCACTCCAAGCTGAATTAGGTTCAGATCTACCAGGATGGGCATTGTGTTCGGAATTTGAGTCAGGCCACTGAATATGCATAAGCAATGTAAAGAGATGGGGTGAATGAGGGGAAAAGTACATTTGACACAAATTACCTTCATAATATCAAAGAACAAATGTGTTGCTAATTGCCTATAATTTCCACCTGTTGTCTATTCCATTTGCACAACAGCATGTGAAATTTATTGTCAATCAGTGTTGCTTCCTAAGTGGACAGTTTGATTTCACAGAAGTGTGATTGACTTGGAGTTACATTGTGTTGTTTAAGTGTTCCCTTTATTTTTTTGAGCAGTGTATAAATATATATAAATATATATAACATGATAGCAGACCTAATAACTGATGATCTACAGTCTAGATCTCCTTTAATATATATATATATAACATTATAGCAGACCTAATAACTGATGATCTACAGTCTAGATCTCCTTTAATATATATATATATATAACATGATAGCAGACCTAATAACTGATGATCTACAGTCTAGATCTCCTTTAATATATATATATATAACATGATAGCAGACCTAATAACTGATGATCTACAGTCTAGATCTCCTTTAATATATATATATATATATATAACATGATAGCAGACCTAATAACTGATGATCTACAGTCTAGATCTCCTTTAATATACAAATATATATAACATGATAGCAGACCTAATAACTGATGATCTACAGTCTAGATCTCCTTTAATATACACTACCGGTCAAAAGTTTTAGAACACTAGAAAAGTTTTAGAACACTATAACACTAGAATATTTCTTAATGCGTTTGAGCCAATCAGTTGTGTTGTGACAAAGTAGGGTTGGTATACAGAAGATAGCCCTATTTGCTGAAAGACCAAGTCCATATTACGGCACAAACAGCTCAAATAAGCAAAGAGAAATGACAGTCCATCATTACATTAAGACATGAAGGTCAGTCAATCCGGAAAATGTCAAGAACTTTGAAAGTTTCTTCAAGTGCATTTGCAAAAACCATCAAGCACTATGAAACTGGCCCTCATGAGGACTGCCACAGGTAAGGAAGACCCAGAGTTACCTCTGCTGCAGAGGATAAGTTCATTCGAGTTAACTGCACCTCAGATTGCATCCCAAATATATGCTTCACAGAGTTCAAGTATCAGACACATCTCAACATCAACTGTTCAGAGGAGACTGTGTGAATCAGGCCTTCATGGTCGTATTGCTGCAAAGAAACCACTACTAAAGGACACCAATAAGAAGAAGAGACTTTCTTGGGCCAAGAAACACAAGAAATGGACATTAGACCAGGGAAATTTGTCCTTCGGTCTGATGAGTCCAAATTTGAGATTTTTGATTCTAACCGCCGTGTCTTTGTGAGACGCAGAGTATGTGAACGGATGATCTCCACATGTGTGGTTCCCACCGTGAAACATGGAGGAGATGTGATGGTGTGGGGGTGCTTTGCTGGTGACACTGTCTGTGATTTATTTAGATTGAGGCACACTTAACCAGCATGGCTACCACAACATTCTGCAGCGATACGCCATCCCACCTGGTTTGTGCTTAGTGGGACTATCATTTGTTTTTCAACAGGACAATGACCCAAAACACACCTCCAGGCTGTGTAACGGCTATTTGACCATGGAGAGTGATGGAGTGCTGCATCAGTTGACCTGGCCTCCACAACCACCCGACCTCAACCCAATTGAGATGGTTTGTGATGAGTTGGACCACAGAGTGAAGGAAAAGCAGCTAACAAGTGCTCAGCATATGTGGGAACTTCTTCAAGACTGTTGGAAAAATATTCCAGCTCAAGCTGGTTGAGAGAATGCCAAGAGTGTGCAAAGCTGTCATCAAGGCAAAGGATGGCTACTTTGAAGAACCTAAAATATATTTAGATTTGTTTAACACTTTTTTTGGTTACTACATGATTCCATATGTGTTATTTCATAGTTTTGATGTCTTCACTATTATTCTACAATTTAGAAAATAGTAAAAATAAAGAAAAACCCTTCAATGAGTAGTTGTGTCCAAACTTGTGACTGGTACTGTATAGTTAAATGCACTAAAGAGGAACAATGGGTACAGATTGAAGATGCACTCGCTCATCCACAGAAGAATTGTAAGTATCTATTTTCAAAGGATAAAATATAGAACATTAACAGCTTCATACTTAAGAACACTAGAACAATGTGGAAGAACACTAGAACAATGTGAAAGAACACTAGAACAATGTGGAAGAACACTAGAACAATGTGGAAGAACACTAGAACAATGTGGAAGAACACTAGAACAATGTGGAAGAACACTAGAACAATGTGGAAGACCACTAGAACAATGTGGAAGAACACTAGAACAATGTGGAAGAACACTAGAACAATGTGGAAGAACACTAGAACAATGTGGAAGAACACTAGAACAATATATAGTCCTAGGTCTGTGTTGTTGTTAGGTGAAGTTATGGGTCCTACAGTAGGTCTATGTTATTGTTAGGGGAAGCTATGGGTCCTACAGTAGGTCTATGTTATTGTTAGGTGAAGTTATGGGTCCTACAGTAGGTCTATGTTGTTGTTAGGTGAAGTTATGGGTCCTACAGTAGGTCTATGTTGTTGTTAGGTGAAGTTATGGGTCCTACAGTAGGTCTATGTTGTTGTTAGGTGAAGTTATGGGTCCTACAGTAGGTCTGTGTTGTTGTTAGGTGAAGTTATGGGTCCTACAGTAGGTCTGTGTTGTTGTTAGGTGAAGTTATGGGTCCTACAGTAGGTCTATGTTGTTGTTAGGTGAAGTTATGGGTCCTACAGTAGGTCTATGTTATTGTTAGGTGAAGTTATGGGTCCTACAGTAGGTCTATGTTATTGTTAGGGGAAGCTATGGGTCCTACAGTAGGTCTGTGTTGTTGTTAGGTGAAGTTTTGGGCCAGGCTATTGTTCAACACACAGAGCTATTTTCCTTTATTCAGGACATTTAGAATGACAACACATTACAGAGTAGCCTAGTGGGATTATTGACAAAATTATCTGGTGATCAGGTTATGAAATGTCATGACAAAGACATTTTAATTTCCATGTTTCACCTGAAATATTAAATGATTTATAGTCCTACGTCTATGTTGTTGTTAGATAAAGTTATGGGTCCTACAGTAGGTCTATGTTATTGTTAGGTGATGTTATGGGTCCTACAGTAGGTCTATGTTATTGTTAGGTGAAGTTATGGGTCCTACAGTAGGTCTATGTTATTGTTAGGTGAAGTTATGGGCCAATTTGTTAAACACTTAGTGTACAAACCCTCATTGTCAGGCTGATGTTAAAGCTAGCCAAATAGCATTTTACTGGTTGAAGTGTTTTTTAAGTGTAAAGCAGTTGATTTGCGACAATAACGCAAACATATTAAGCAGGAGATTCAAACGAGCCCTACAATTATAATCCAAAGTAATGTGAAATGCACTCATAGGCAACCTGGTAATGGAGACTGTTTTTGCTATCAGCCTATGAGAACTCCCCTGAGTTTTCCCCACGGTGGTGAATTAGTGAATAGACACAGAGCTTAATGTGAGTTTCCTTGAGTAGCACTCGTGATCTAGTGCTGTAATATTCAGAATACATTGTGAAAAGCTAAAATCTTTGCTCACCATTTTTGCTCCATGCAGATATACTACATCCATAACTAGTGGTTTCCTCATTACCAGATATACTACATCCATAACTAGTGGTTTCCCCATTACCAGACATACTACATCCATAACTAGTGGTTTAATCATTACCAGATATACTACATCCATAACTAGTAGTTTCCTCATCAGCAGGGAGGAGTTTCTACAACCAAATTGCATGTGCATCGCCCTCATGCTGCAATTTTAGCAAATACAGAAAGTGGCCTATATTGGAGACCAAAAGTCGTCTGCCACACTGCTTAGGGTTTCAACAACTTTAACTTATTTATAGCCTGCAATCATCGATGTTACTAATAATGTGAAAACAAGACTAAATATGACTATTGTTGCTAATTTTAAGACAATTGTAAAATAATTTTAACATTCATTAGACATCAATTGTTTTACAACATCATGGCTACGCTGTTGGCATCCCCTTTTACAGTGGATTTCTACTGTTGTGGGCCTTTAACCATCTGTCTGACTTTGTTGTTCACACAGGAGAGAGACGGGACAGTCGTGGATCCTCTGGGGAGCCTCAACAACATCATGAAGCTGACAAGGCAGAGAAGAGTCTCTCCAGATCAGAACACCTCAATAAACACCTGCAGAAACCCACAGGGAAGAGAACTCACTCCTTCTCTGACTGTGGGAAGAGATTCACCTCATCAGGCATTAAAATTCATCAGAGAACACACACAGGAGAGAAACCTTACAGCTGTGATCAATGTGGGAAGAGTTTTGTTCAATATAGCCATCTGAAGATACACCAGAGAACACACACAGGAGAGAAATCTTTTAGCTGTGATCAATGTGGGAAGAGTTTTGGTCATTCAACCAGCCTGATATCACACCAGAGAACACACACAGGAGAGAAACCGTATAGCTGTGATCAATGTGGGAAGAGTTTTACTCAGCTAAGCAGCCTGATATCAAACCAGAGAACACACACAGGCGAGAAACCTTATAGCTGTACTCAATGTGGGAAGAGTTTTACTCAGCTCGGCATCCTGATATCACACCAGAGAACACACACAGGAGAGAAACCGTATAGCTGTGATGAATGTGGGAAGAGTTTTACTGCATTTAGAAATCTGACTACACCAGAGAATACACACAGGAGAGAAACCTTTTAGCTGTACTCAATGTGGGAAGAGTTTTACTCAGCTAAGCAACCTGATATCACACCAGAGAACACACACAGGAGAGAAACCCTATAGCTGTGATCAATGTGGGAAGAGTTTTGTTCAATCTAGCCTTCTGACAGTACACCAGAGAACACACACAGAATAGAAATCGTATAGCTCTAATCGATGTGGGAAGAGTTTTACTCAGTCAAACAGCCTGGTACAACACCAGAGAACACACACAGGAGAGAAACCTCTTAGCTGTGACCAGAGATAATCATATAAAAGATCTCAGATCAAATATCAGAAAATACATGAAGGAGTTGTTTCATGATATCAATGAATTAATGTCAAAATGTAGAATGTTTTAACATTGTACTAGGAGTATTTTAATAATGTCACAATGTAGAAGCCAAAATGTTTGCCTCTTTATCAATTGATTTCAAAATGATATGGATATTAGCATCAGCGGAAAAACCCAGGCTCTGAATTGAAAGTTGTGTTGTGTTGAGTGTTAACACGTTGGCTATTTATGAGATTTAACAAAAAGTGACTAACACAAAAAGAGCTGTGTTACACTTACCATGTTGGTGACCCACTGGAATCAAAATGTAGCGATCTGTTTTCTACAAGTTGTCCTCTAACAAGTGATGTACACATTATTCCCAGATTCCGTGTGATTTTTGAGCTGTTAGTTTTAACAGGACGTGCAACTTCATCTCCCTCCTCTCACACAATTGATTTCAACATGATATCGATGAGTGATGACAAATAAGTGTTGTGTTCCTTTGTTTAGCGACCCCTAAATTTAAATGCATCTCTCCAAAATGTAGTTGACTGTCTTCTGCAGGTTGTCCTCTAACCAGTGAGGTAAAAGATATCTCCCATTTCCATGTGTTTTTTTGTTGTTGTTAGTTTCAACATCACGTACAACCTGATTTCCCCCCTAATCGATATCAGTGATTAAATTGCTACTTGTCACAACAACAGCATTTCTGGTGCTTGTGCAGTTTATAAGGTGCTTGTTTAAAAAAATACAAGTAATATGATTATTGTGGCAGATGTTTGTGTAAATAGCACATTTTATGTTTAGGTTTTCAATTCATCCCAAACTGTTTCTGCATATTGGTTATTGATTTGGACACTTCAAAACTGTGTTTTGACATTGGGGCTATTTCATATTTACATTTCATGTAACATTTAGTAATGATATTTATTTATGCAACCAACTGACAATTTTTTGGTACAATTTTATTGACATTGTTGCCCTGCTTTTATAATATCAGGGTTTATTTTCAGATGTGCCAATCCAAATGTACTAGAGTATGACATTGGGGACTGGGCCCCGATCCAACAACATGCTTATTTAGTGAACCTGAAAAGAGAGAGAAGCTCCGCAGTGAGGTGGAAAGTTACTATGGATATTGCAGGAGTTTCCTCTTGAAATCAGACATGTCCGTGGTGAGGACAACTTGGTTGCTGATTGTCTCAAGGGTGGGCAGTTAAAAATTTGTGTTTTACGTTTAGCCAGTGTGTTACCATGGATCACAATTTATTTTGACTGCACGTTCTTCCGTATTGGAGATGAGTTTTGTTTGGGCTCGTTCCAAAGGGACGAGAGTTCTAGAAGCTAGTGAGTTTTAGGAAGACGAGTGTTCTAGAAGCTAGTGAGTTTTAGGAAGACGAGTGTTCTAGAAGCTAGTGAGTTTTAGGATTCTATAGAAAGAAAAAGGAGAGAAAAATAATACGATTGTATATTATTATTTAGAAATACGTGTTTTTTCTTGTTTTTAATTGTTGACATCCAGTAGACACCATGTTTATATTGGTGAAGGTGAAGCATTGTAGTAGATTATAATGTGAAATTGAAGTTTTCTGTTGGTGGTGAGCAAACTTGTCCATCAAAAATATAGGATATATTTGTTGTCTTAAAGGAGAAGGTTTTACAGGCTTTGGTTTTTCCATGTATGTTTTGAGGTTGGACTTTAGCACGTCTACTAGCTCGTTAGCACGTCTAGCTCGTTAGCACGTCTAGCTCGTTAGCACGTCTAGCTCGTTAGCACGTCTAGCTCGTTAGCACGTCTAGCTCGTTAGCACGTCTAGCTCGTTAGCACGTAGGACGCACTGATTGGTGTCACCTCGTTAGTCAGTATGTGTTACACCTGTGCTGGCTTGTCCATCTCGTTATGGTTGAATATTGCATCCAATTCAATGGCATTTCCTTAGGGTTCTTATTAGTCTTTCAGTTGTTAGTCTTCTGTTTGTACTAAATATTTTTGTTTATTTTGTTAATTTTCATTGTCTTTTGTTTTTTCCTGTGAAGCCATTGTGTTGCATCCATGTCTGAAATGTGCTGTGTAAATAAAGCTTGATTTGATTTGAACATATTGCGAAAGAAATTAACTCAATGACTGAAAATCAACAGACCTAATTATTTTTTGATGATTGCCTAACAGGGAACAGTGGGTTAACTGCCTTGTTCAGGGGCAGAACAACATATTTTTACCTTGTCAGCTCTAACCACTAGGCTACCTGCCGCCCTCTTGCATAACCAATGAGCACATATTTTAGTCCATCTTAGTATGAAAAACAGTATCAATTCAGTATATCTTCCACTATGTCAAAACAGTATCACTTTTCAACCAACCCAGTGCATTTGTTGAAACTGAAAGGTTTTGAAATCAACAATACGTCAAAATCAGACGTTTCATTCAGACCCTGCAGGGCTTAGACTTGATAAACTAGGACAATTAAGTAGCTTTCCTGAACGTGGCTTAAATTAGGCTTAGTTAGTCGGAGACTGGAGTCAGGTAAGTAAGCCTAAATGAGAACACCTGGGTTAATCCTGATTAGGTTCAGTATGAACACCTGGGCTAATCCTGATTAGGTTCAGTATGAACACCTGGGTTAATCCTGATTAGGTTCAGCATGAAAACCTGGGTTAAGCCTGATTAGGTTCAGTATGAACACCTGGATTAATCCTGATTAGGTTCAGTATGAACACCTGGGTTAATCCTGATTAGGTTCCGTATGAACACCTGGGTTAATCCTGATTAGGTTCAGTATGAACACCTGGGTTAATCCTGATTAGGTTCAGTATCAACACCTGGGTTAAGCCTGATTAGTTTCAGTATGAACACCTGGGTTAATCCTGACTAGGTTCAGTATGAACACCTGGGTTAATCCTGATTTAGGTTCAGTATGAAAACCTGGGTTAAGCCTGATTAGGTTCAGTATGAACACCTGGGTTAATCCTGATTAGTTTCAGTATGAACACCTGGGTTAATCCTGATTAGGTTCAGTATGAACACCTGGGTTAATCCTGATTAGGTTCAGTATGAACACCTGGGTTAATCCTGATTAGGTTCAGTATGAACACCTGGGTTAATCCTGATTAGGTTCAGTATGAACACCTGGGTTAATCCTGATTAGGTTCAGTATGAACATCTGGGTTAAGCCTGATTAGGTTCAGTATGAACACCTGGGTTAATCCTGATTAGGTTCAATATGAACACCTGGGTTAATCCTGATTAGGTTCAATATGAACACCTGGGTTAATCCTGATTAGGTTCAATATGAACACCTGGGTTAATCCTGATTAGGTTCAGTATGAACACCTGGGTTAATCCTGATTAGGTTCAGTATGAACACCTGGGTTAATCCTGATTAGGTTCAATATGAACACCTGGGTTAAGCCTGATTAGGTTCAGCATGAACACCTGGGTTAATCCTGATTAGGTTCAGTATGAACACCTGGGTTAATCCTGATTAGGTTCAGTATGAACACCTGGGTTAATCCTGACTAGGTTCAGTATGAACACCTGGGTTAATCCTGATTAGGTTCAGTATGAACACCTGGGTTAATCCTGATTAGGTTCAGTATGAACACCTGGGTTAATCCTGATTAGGTTCAGTATGAACACCTGGGTTAATCCTGATTAGGTTCAGTATGAACACCTGGGTTAAGCTTGATTAGGTTCAGTATGAACACCTGGGTTAATCCTGATTAGGTTCAGTATGAACACCTGGGTTAAGCCTGATTAGGTTCAGTATGAACACCTGGGTTAAGCCTGACTAGGTTCAGTATGAACACCTGGGTTAAGCCTGATTAGGTTCAGTATGAACACCTGGGTTAATCCTGATTAGGTTCAGTATGAACACCTGGGTTAATCCTGATTAGGTTCAGTATGAACACCTGGGTTAATCCTGATTAGGTTCAGTATGAACACCTGGGTTAATCCTGATTAGGTTCAGTATGAACACCTGGGTTAATCCTGATTAGGTTCAGTATGAACACCTGGGTTAATCCTGATTAGGTTCAGTATGAACACCTGGGTTAAGCCTGATTAGGTTCAGTATGAACACCTGGGTTAATCCTGATTAGGTTCAGTATGAACACCTGGGTTAAGCCTGATTAGGTTCAGTATGAACACCTGGGTTAATCCTGATTAGGTTCAGTATGAACACCTGGGTTAATCCTGACTAGGTTCAGTATGAACACCTGGGTTAATCCTGACTAGGTTCAGTATGAACACCTGGGTTAATCCTGATTAGGTTCAGTATGAACACCTGGGTTAATCCTGATTAGGTTCAGTATGAACACCTGGGTTAATCCTGACTAGGTTCAGCATGAACACCTGGGTTAATCCTGATTAGGTTCAGTATGAACACCTGGGTTAATCCTGATTAGGTTCAGTATGAACACCTGGGTTAATCCTGATTAGGTTCAGTATGAACACCTGGGTTAATCCTGATTAGGTTCAGTATGAACACCTGGGTTAAGCTTGATTAGGTTCAGTATGAACACCTGGGTTAATCCTGATTAGGTTCAGTATGAACACCTGGGTTAATCCTGATTAGGTTCAGTATGAACACCTGGGTTAATCCTGATTAGGTTCAGAATGAACACCTGGGTTAATCCTGATTAGGTTCAATATGAACACCTGGGTTAATCCTGATTAGGTTCAGTATGAACACCTGGGTTAATCCTGATTAGGTTCAATATGAACACCTGGGTTAATCCTGATTAGGTTCAGTATGAACACCTGGGTTAAGCCTGATTAGGTTCAATATGAACACCTGGGTTAATCCT
This sequence comes from Salmo trutta, assembly GCF_901001165.1. Lineage (NCBI taxonomy): Eukaryota > Metazoa > Chordata > Actinopteri > Salmoniformes > Salmonidae > Salmo > Salmo trutta. The sequence continues at coordinate 12,177,759 of NW_021822911.1, read as the reverse complement.
GATTAGGTTCAGTATGAACACCTGGGTTAAGCCTGATTAGGTTCAGCATGAACACCTGGGTTAATCCTGATTAGGTTCAGTATGAACACCTGGGTTAATCCTGATTAGGTTCAGTATGAACACCTGGGTTAATCCTGATTAGGTTCAGTATGAACACCTGGGTTAATCCTGATTAGGTTCAGTATGAACACCTGGGTTAATCCTGATTAGGTTCAGTATTAACACCTGGGTTAATCCTGATTAGGTTCAGTATGAACACATGCTGTTGGTCTAGTGGTGCTCATTAAAACCCGGAATAGAAAACACCAATACTGGTGTGAATCTGGAGACGAAACAACGGCAGAGGCAAAAATAATTTAGTGTGTATGAAAAAACGCTCCAAAACAAACGTTGTCAAACCATCCAGTTATTGAAGGTAAAAACCACACTGCTGCTACTGAGCAGTAGAACAAGCGGGTTGGGCTGCAATTTGCAGTGAATTCAATTGAAATGTAACCACAAGAAGAGTACAACAACTAGAGGTGAGATATCTGCATTATTATCAGGATTACAAGAAGAAACAACAACTAGAGGTGAGATATCTGCATTATTATCAGGATTACAAGATGAAACAACAACTAGAGGCGAGATATCTGCATTATTATCAGGATTACAAGAAGAAACAACAACCAGAGGTGAGATATCTGCATTATTATCAGGATTACAGGAAGAAACAACAACTAGAGGTGAGATATCTGCATTATTATCAGGATTACAAGAAGAAACAACAACTAGAGGCGAGATATCTGCATTATTATCAGGATTTCACATTTCTCAAATTCATATTTTTGTGACATCACTTTTATTATTAAATTATATCTGCCTTTTATAGACTCTGTGGAAGAACCTTAAACTGGCTTTAAAAAGAGAGAAAGCAGAGATCAGAAGAGAGAGATTTACTACTGGTGGTGGACCACCAAAACAAGACAACACTGATGAATTGAGTGACTTCCTGTCAGGAATAATAGAGCAGCAGCAACCTCTGGATGGTATACCAGATGATGACCAACCTCTGGATGGTATACCAGATGATGACCAACCTCTGGATGGTATACCAGATGATGACCAACCTCTGGATGGTATACCAGACGATGACCAACCTCTGGATGGTATACCAGACGATGACCAACTTCTGGATGGTATACCAGACGATGACCAACCTCTGGATGGTATACCAGACGATGACCAACCTCTGGATGGTATACCAGACGATGACCAACCTCTGGATGGTATACCAGACGATGACCAACCTCTGGATGGTATACCAGACGATGACCAACCTCTGGATGGTATACCAGACGATGACCGACCTCTGGATGGTATACCAGACGATGACCGACCTCTGGATAGTATACCAGATGATGACCGACCTCTGGATGGTATACCAGATGATGACCGACCTCTGGATGGTATACCAGATGATGACCGACCTCTGGATGGTATACCAGAAGATGACCATTTGGACAGTTCAGATGAAGAACTGAGAACCATATGAGTTTATTTGTGCTTCTAACCATGTTCTTTTTCCAGAGGAAAGGAATGTGAACAGGTTGGATAAGCCAGTACACAGTGAGGGTGGAATGTGAACAGGTTGGAAGAGCCAGTACACAGTGAGGGTGGAATGTGAACAGGTTGGAAGAGCCAGTACACAGTGAGGGTGTACTGTGAACAGGTTGGAAGAGCCAGTACACAGTGAGGGTGGAATGTGAACAGGTTGGAAGAGCCAGTACACAGTGAGGGTGGAATGTGAACAGGTTTGAAGAGCCAGTACACAGTGAGGGTGGAATGTGAACAGGTTGGAAGAGCCAGTACACAGTGAGGGTGTAATGTGAACAGGTTGGAAGAGCCAGTACACAGTGAGGGTGTGATGTGAACAGGTTGGAAGAGCCAGTAGCCAGTGAGTGTGTTCCCTCCACATCTGCTATAACATCCCTGAGAGAAGATGCTGCCACCACCTTTCAGCAGAGAACAAAGAAGATGACCATGCATGAAACGTTAACCAGAGAATTTCATGAGCATAAAATGAAATATCTGAAGGAAGAACATGAAATGAGAATTGTCCAGGTTGAATTGGATATGAAGTTGGAAGAGAGAGGTATGATCCTAAAAAGAGACAGTAATGAGACAATAGTGATGACCAGCCATGGTGAACAATATGATATGTAAAACAATACATGTTTTGGCATTTGGATATTCATGAGTGAGAGTATTTTAATCACCACAAACTACATTTTAAACCAGCCTTGGTTTAGTCACTCATTGTAACGGCCGTCGGGAGAGAGAGTAGACCAAGGTGCAGCGGAGTTAGTGTTCATCATTGCATTTAATAACAGAAAGAACACTATACGAAACAACACAAGAAAACCGACAGCCAAACAGTCCTGTCAGGTGCAAAACACTACCAGAAACAATTACCCACAAAACCACAACGGAAAAACAGGCACTTATGTGTGACTCCCAATCAGCAACAACACTCTACAGCTGTGCCTGATTGGAAGCCACACGGCCAAAATCAATGAAACAAACCAACATAGAAAAATGCACATAGAACGTCCACCCAATGTAACACCCTGGCCTAACCAAAATAAAGAACAAAAACCCCTCTCTATGGCCAGGGCGTTACACTCATTTCATTTTGCTGCACACTATTTGAATTTTGTACAGAACAAACATTATCAAAGCAAAAATAAGCCATAATGAACACATGCCTCAGCCACGGACACATCTACCTCAGCCACGGACACAACTACCTCAGCCACGGACACATCTACCTCAGCCACGGACACATCTACCTCAGCCACGGACACATCTGCCTCAGCCACGGACACATCTACCTCAGCCACGGACACATCTACCTCAGCCACGGACACATCTACCTCAGACACATCTACCTCAGCCACGGACACATCTACCTCAGCCACGGACACCTCTACCTCAGCCACGGACACATCTACCTCAGCCACGGACACATCTGCTTGATGCTAATCTTCCATGGGAGGAGTTGTGCAGCACAGCTGTAGCAATGATCACCTTGCAGCATCTTCTTGGCTTGGAACGAAGTGTATTGCAAAAACACGGGTCTATTTTTCCATACTCCAAACACACGCTGGACCATCCCTCTCGAGTGGATATGAGCTCTGTTGTATCTTTGCTGCTCAGCTGTTATGGGATTTATGTCTGGAGTGAATAAAAAGTTACTCTGACCATGTTACTATATAGTAACTATTAGTAGACCATATTACTATGTATTAACTATTAGTAGACCATATTACTATGTAGTAACTATTAGTAGACCATGTTACTATGTAGTAACTATTAGTAGACCATGTTACTATGTAGTAACTATTAGTAGACCATGTTACTATGTAGTAACTATTAGTAGACCATGTTACTATGTAGTAACTATTAGTAGACCATATTACTATGTAGTAGCTATTAGTAGACCATGTTACTATGTAGTAACTATTAGTAGACCATGTTACTATGTAGTAACTATTAGACCATATTACTATGTAGTAACTATTAGTAGACCATATTACTATGTAGTAACTATTAGTAGACCATATTACTATGTAGTAACTATTAGTAGACCATATTACTATGTAGTAACTATTAGTAGACCATGTTACTATGTAGTAACTATTAGTAGACCATATTACTATGTAGTAACTATTAGTAGACCATATTACTATGTAGTAACTATTAGTAGACCATATTACTATGTAGTAACTATTAGTAGACCATGTTACTATGTAGTAACTATTAGTAGACCATGTTTCTCACCCTAATATCCACTGTCACCAAGTAGTTGTCCACTATGTTGTCATCTCTGAAACTGAGACCAATGAAGAGTTGAGGGAAATCCTTCCATCCTGAGTTGCACCTTTCCAACAGGCAACAATGTTTGAGAACTCTAAATGAGGAGTGCATCCACCCTGAACATTGATGGAAAACCAGTTGTTATGGTTACGGTACTCCTCAGCATCAGGAGTTGATGGTAAACCAGTTGTTATGGTTACAGTACTCCTCAGCATCAGGAGTTGATGGTAAACCAGTTGTTATGGTTACGGTACTCCTCAGCATCAGGAGTTGATGGACACTTGATGGGAACATGACATCCATCTAACCAGCCAATTACTCCTGGGAACTGCCCATATTCAGATATTCATATTGCCCTTTATAGTTGGCTTGACCAGCAGCATCAGGAAACTAGATGTAAAGACTCCTCCTGCAGACTTTATAGTTGGCTTGGCCAGCAGCATCAGGAAACTAGATGTAAAGACTCCTCCTGCAGACTTTATAGTTGGCTTGGCCAGCAGCATCAGGAAACTAGATGTAAAGACTCCTCCTGCAGACTTTATAGTTGGCTTGGCCAGCAGCATCAGGAAACTAGATGTAAAGACTCCTCCTGCAGACTTTATAGTTGGCTTGACCAGCAGCATCAGGAAACTAGATGTAAAGACTCCTCCTGCAGACTTTATAGTTGGCTTGACCAGCAGCATCAGGAAACTAGATGTAAAGAATCCTCCTGCAGACTTTATAGTTGGCTTGACCAGCAGCATCAGGAAAGTAGATGTAAAGACTCCTCCTGCAGACTTTATAGTTGGCTTGGCCAGCAGCATCAGGAAACTAGATGTAAAGACTCCTCCTGCAGACATTGTGAACTATTAAACACACAGTTGCTTCACTGGCACCGACACAAATCACCAGTTTCACAATGAAAGATTCCAGATGCCAAAAACCTCAGTGATCAGAACTTGGAGAGAATTGGGTGAAGGCCTTCCTCTTTGAGACAGAGAGGAAAGTCTAGGCTCAAGCAAAGATATAATCTCCAATGCATTTTCTTTGTACATACGAAAGCGGTCTGAAAGTAATTTAATGGATTACTCCTATCCACAAGTACTGGTCTGGCTGGCCTCTGTAGTGCATGTTGGTCTTCATTTAGACATTCCACATAGTCCAGGCTCCCTCACAAACAGCACTAAGCAGAAGTTAAACCTGCCTCTTTGAAAGATTCATTTAATCTTCCATTTAGTCCTGGAGTAGCTCTAATCCTCCCTCTTGCAATCGGCTTTGATTAGTCCAGAACAGGCTAAATCTACCACTATTTTAACATAACTCAAAGCAACTTAAGACAGCTCAAACAAGCATTTTAGTCTGGGACTAAGCTGAAGCCTTGTCTGTGAAACCAGCTCTGACTGTTTTATATAATATGACTAAATGTGTTGCAGGGGCAGTCAAGAAATGGAACGGCAAGACCGCAGAGCTGTGGGAGACCACCTCAAGCCCCTGGTAGAGCCGGGGGTGGTGTTTACCACTCCACCACACCTTCAGCAGGCTGGCAAAACTAGGGACCAAGAAATGTGTTGCTTTAACATTATTTGTTTTGGAAATAGTCTTGATTGGTCAGTCATTGGATTCATTTGTTTTACAATATGTTTAAATCAAATCAAGCTTTATTTATACAGCACATTTCAGACATGGATGCAACACAATGGTTTCATAGGGGGAAAAAATATAAAAATAAACAGAAATATTTAGTACACAACAGAGGATAAAAAACAAGATTAACAACTGAAAGACTAATGAGCACCCTAAAGAAATGCCATTAATTAAAATAATAACAATTGGATGCAACATCCAACCCAAAATATAACTTGTTTTACTATATTGTTTGTTGTTAGGTTCCCCAGCAAGAAAAAATCTAAAATGTTGCTCAAACAGAAGAGGAACTAACAAAGAGTCACTGACAACAACCACAACTAAACAGGTGGGGTTTTAGGAGGGGCTCTGAAAGACACTATGGGGGTGTCCACTGAAAGTTGACTAGTAACAACAACTGGGACCTAAAAGACACCCACCATGAGACCCACTAAATCTGCCCAAGAAGAGACAAACAAAAGAAAAACCCACACCAAACTTAAAGACAGGAAGCAAACCAAAAAGGTGGAGCAACTAAAGGTGTTGACTCTCCACATGTATCAAGACAACTGGAGCACTGGGCCAGACACTCTTAAATAGAACCTGGACCAGCTCAGGTGAAACACCTTCCCACTAACGAGATGGACAAGCCAGCACAGGTGTAACACATACTGACTAACGAGGTGACACCAATCAGTGCGTCCTACGTGCTAACGAGCTAGACGTGCTAACGAGCTAGACGTGCTAGACGTGCTAACGAGCTAGACGGGCTAACGAGCTAGACGGGCTGACGGAGCTAGACGGGCTAACGAGCTAGACGCGCTAACGAGCTAGACGGGCTAACGAGCTTGACGGGCTAACGAGCTAGACGGGCTAACGAGCTAGACGCGCTAACGAGCTAAACGTGCTAACCAGCTTGACGGGCAACAATAAAAAACAAGAAAAACACATTTCTAAATAATAATATACAATCGAAATATTTATTTATCCTTTTTCTTACTATAGAATCCTAAAACTCACTAGCTTCTAGAACTCTCATCTTCCTAAAACTCACTAGCTTCTAGAACTCTCGTCTTCCTAAAACTCACTAGCTTCTAGAACTCTCGTCTTCCTAAAACTCACTTGCTTCTAGAACTCTCGTCTTCCTAAAACTCACTAGCTTCTAGAACTCTCTTCTTCCTAAAACTCACTGGCTTCTAGAACTCTCGTCTTCCTAAAACTCACTAGCTTCTAGAACTCTCGTCTTCCTAAAACTCACTAGCTTCTAGAACACTCGTCTTCCTAAAACTCACTAGCTTCTAGAACACTCGTCTTCCTAAAACTCACTAGCTTCTAGAACTCTTGTCCCCTTGGAACGAGTCCAAACAAAACTCATCTCCAATACGGAAAAACATGCAGTCAAAATAAATTGTAATGCACTGACAAAACAAAAAACTATTTAACTGCCCACCCTTGAGACAATCAGAAACCAAGTTCCCTTACCACGGACATGTCTGATTTCAAGAGGAAACTCCTGCAATATCCGTAGTAACTTTCCACCTCACTGCAGAGCTTCTCTCTCTTTTCAGGGTTCACTAGATAGGCATGTTGTTGGATCGGGGTCCAGTCCCCAATGTCATGCTCTAGTACATTTGGGTTGGCACATCTGAGAATGAACCCTGATATTCTAAAAGCAGGGCAACAATATCAATATAATTGTACCAAAAGATTGTCAGTTGGTTGCATAAATAATTATGATTACTAAATCTTACATGAATATTAAACATGAAATATAAAAACCAAATGTTTGTTAATATGTATTAGCAAAAATTCACTTAATGGTGAGGCATAAAATTTATCTTTTGTCAGGCTTAATGTTTGAGTCCTGCTTCTTCAGTAGTGGAATAAAGACAATTAGCACTTGAATGTTGTAAATAAATACTGGAGTGATGTAGGATTGTTCATATAATTGATTATTGTACTGTGACTATGTGTTTTGGCTGTAAGTATGTTGAAATTAAATTGTTTTCTTTTCAACTTTCAACTAAAACCAAACTTATATTGTATGTCGGGCAAAGTCTTATTTTCAACGACATTTTGCTAGATGGGATATCCCCAATGTCACAGTTTAAACATGTCCAAATCAATAGTCTAAATGCAGAAACAGTTTGTGATAAATTGAAAACCTAAAATGTACTATCTACACAAACATCTGCCACAATAATCATATTACTTGTATTTACTTATACAAGCACGTTATGAACTGCACAAGCACCAAAAACGCTGTTGTTTTGACAAGTAGCAATAAATCACTGATATCGATTAGGGGGGGAAAATCAGGTTGTACGTGATGTTGAAACTAACACAACTAAAAAAAACACATGGAAATGGGAGATATATTTTACCTCACTGGTTAGAGGACAACCTACAGAAGACAGTCAGCTACATTTTGGAGTGATGAATTTAAATGTAGGGGTCGCTAAACAAAGGAACACAACATTTATGTCATCACTCATCGATATCATGTTGAAATCAATTGTGTGAGAGGAGGGAGATGAGGTTGCACGTCCTGTTAAAACTAACAGCTCAAAAACCACATGGAATCTGGGAATAATGTGTACATCACTGGTTAGAGGAGAATTTGTAGAAAACAGCTAGCTACATTTTGAAGTGTTGCATTTTGATTCCAGTGGGTCACCAACGTGGTAAGTGTAACACAACTCTTTTTGTGTTTGTCACTTTTTGTTAAATCTTATAAATAGTAACTCTTCCATTTCAGAGCCTGGATTTTCCCCCTGAGGCTAATATCCATATCATGTTGAAATCAATAGAACAGGGGACAAACGTTTAGGGTTCTACATTGTGACATCATTAATATACTCCTACTACAATGTTAAAACATTCTACATTGTGACATCATTAAAATACTCCTACTACAATGTTAAAACATTCTACATTGTGACATCATTAATATACTCCTTCTACAATGTTAAACATTCTACATTGTGACATTAATTCATTGATATCATGAAACAACTCCTTCATGTATTTTCTGATGTTTGATCAGATGTCTTTTATCGGAGTATCTCTTGTTACATTGACCACACCTATAAGGTTTTTCTCCCGTGTGTGTTCTTTGGTGTGATGTCAGATGGCTAAAAGTAGTAAAACTCTTCCAACATTGATCACAGCTATAAGATTTCTCTCCTGTGTGTGTTCTCTGGTGTGATGTCAGATGGCCAGATTGACCAAAACGCTTCCCACATTGACCACAGCTATAAGATTTCTCTCCTGTGTGTGTTCTCTGGTGTATCTTCAGTTCGCCAGATTGAACAAAACTCTTGCCACATCGAGTACAGCTATAAGATTTCTCTCCTGTGTGTCTTCTCTGGTGTATCTTCAGTTCGCCAGATTGAACAAAACTCTTCCCACATTGAGTACAGCTATAGGATTTCTCTCCTGTGTGTCTTCTTTGGTGTATCGTCAGATGGTTAGATTTTAAAAAAAACTTCCCACATCGAGTACAGCTATAGGGTTTCTCTCCTGTGTGTGTTCTCTGGTGAAGAGTCAGATTGCGCAAGCAAGTAAATCTCTTCCCACACTCATCACAGATATACGGTTTCTCTCCTGTGTGTATTCTCTGGTGTGATATCAGGCTGCTTCGATGAGTAAAACTCTTCCCACATTGATCACAGCTAAAAGGTTTCTCTCCTGTGTGTGGTCTCTGGTGTAATTTCAGGCTGGTTGAATGAGTAAAAGTCTTCCCACATTCATCACAGCTATATGGTTTCTCTCCTGTGTGTGTTCTCTGGTGTGTTATCAGGTTGATTAGCTGAGTAAAACTCTTCCCACATTGATCACAGCTAAAAGGTTTCTCTCCTGTGTGTGTTCTCTGGTGTGATATCAGGCTGCTTCGATGAGTAAAACTCTTCCCACATTCATCACAGCTATAAGGTTTCTCTCCTGTGTGTATTCTCTGGTGTGATATCAGGCTGCTTCGATGAGTAAAACTCTTCCCACATTCATCACAGCTATAAGGTTTCTCTCCTGTGTGTGTTCTTTGGTGTACAATAAGATGGCTAGATGTATCAAAACTCTTCCCACATTGACCACAGCTATAAGATTTCTCTCCTGTGTGGATTCTCTGATGAATTTTAATGCCTGATGAGGTGAATCTCTTCCCACAATCAGAGCAGCAGTGAGTTCTCTTCCCTGTGGATCTCTGCTGGTGTTTCTTGAGGAGTTCTGATCTGGAGAGACTCTTCTCCGCCTTGTCAGCATCATGAGGTTGTTGAGGCTCCCCAGAGGATCCACGATAGTCATGTCTCTCTCCTGTGTGAATGACAAAGTCAGACAGATGGTTAAAGGCCCACAACAGCAGAAATCCACTGTAAAAGGTGATGCCAACAGCGTAGCCATGATGTTGAACAACAATTGACATCTGTAATGAATGTAATGATTACTTGACAGTCGTCTTAAAATGAGCAACAATAGTCATATTTTGTCTTGTTTTCACATTAGTAGTAACATCTAAGATTGGAGGCCCTTTTCTATGTTTGCTGGTGAGAAAAGATTTTTGCTCAGGGGAGTAACCTCCATTACCAGGTTGCTTATGAGTTCATTTCACAGTACTTTGGATTATAATTGTCAGGCTCGCTTGAATCTCCTGCTTAATATGTTTGTGTCATCATCGCAAATCAACCGCTTTGTACTTAAAAAACACTTCAACCAGTAAAATGCTCTTTGGCTTTTTCATCAGCCTGACAATGAGGGTTTGTACACCGTTTGCCAAATTGGCCCATAACTTCACCTAACAATAACATAGACCTACTGTAGGACCCATAACTTCCCCTAACAACAACATAGACCTACTGTAGGACCCATAACTTCACCTAACAACAAATATAGGAAAATAGCTCTGTGTGTTGTACAATAGCCTATCCATCAAGGAACAGTTCTCTACACATTATGAGCTAAGTATCTCTGTGTCCAAACAGACTAACGAGACCCTACAGTAAATCAAGCAGACAATAACACATTATAAACATAAATTTGTTAGGGATGTTGGATCCAACGTGGAGCACAGCATAACTGTCTTTACCAGAGTAATGAATGAAGAAGCACTTTGGTTGTTGTTGCATGTCGTGATGTTTGTCATGTGACTGTCATTCAGAAAATGATTTCCTGGATCAGCTGATGATAGTTGAACATGTGACTGTAACTAAACATCTACAGTATTAAGAATTATGTGTAATTATTGAAGAACCGCATTTATGACAGTATCCATTTGAGTGTTGTCAATAAAGCTAAGATTAAAAAAAATAAAATAATGTATTTCACCTTTATTTAACCAGGTAAGCTAGTTGAGAACAAGTTCTCATTTACAACTGCGAGCTGGCCAAGATAAAGCAAAGCAGTGCGACAAAAAAAACAGAGTCACACGTTGGATAAACAAACGAACAGTCAATAACACAATAGAAAAATCTATATACAGTGTGTGCAAATGGAGTACGGAGGCAAGGCAATAAATAGACCATAGTAGTGAAGTAATTACAATTTAACACTGGAGTGATAGATGTTCAAGTAGAAATACTGGTGTGCAAAAGAGCAAAAAAAACATAAATAAAAACATGGCGATTGTTTTCACCTCCGGATGAAAAGCGTGCCAAAGTAAACTTGGTAGATTTGGATAGAAAACACTCTAAAGTTTCCAAAACTGTTAAAATAATGTCTGTGAGTATAACAGAACTGATATGACAGGTGAAAACCTGAGTAAAATCCATCCAGGAAGTGGGATTTTTTGTTGTTGTTGTAGTGTTCCATTGACTGCCTATACAGATTCCATTGACTTAGGTCTCAAATTGCACTTCCTATGGCTTCCACTAGATGTCAACAGTCTTTAGAAATTGGTTCAGGCTTGTATTCTGAAAAATGAGAGTGTAAGACCACTCTGAATGAGTAGACCATTCAGTATCAGAGATTTTTCATGCGCGAGACCGAGAGCGCGCCTTTCTTGTTTACCTTTTATACTGAAGACGTTATTGTCCGGTTGAAATGTTATATATAATTTAGGCTAAAAACAACCTGAGGATTGATTATAAACATCGTTTGACATGTTTCTACGAACTTTACTGATACTTTTCGGATTTTTCGTCTGGCTGTTGTGATTGCCTTTGAGCCTGTGGATTACTGAACAAAACGCATGAACAAAACTGAGGTTTTTGGATATAAAGAGAGACTTTATCGAACAAAACGAACATTTATTGAGTAAATGGGAGTCTTGCGAGTTGCAACGATATGAAGATCATCAAAAGTAAGTGATTCATTTTATTCGTATTTCTGAGTTGTGTAACTCCTCTACTTGGCTGGTAACTGTTTGTAATGATTTGTCTGCTGGGCGCTGTTCTCAGATAATCGCATGGTATGCTTTCGCCGTAAAGCCTTTTTGAAATCTGACACCGTGGTTTGATTAACAAGAAGTTAATCTTTAAACCGATGTATAACACTTGTATGTTTTATGAATTCTTATAATGAGTATTTCTGTTTTTGAATTTGGTGCTCTGCAATTTCACTGGATGTTTGCCATGTGGGATGGTAGCGTCCCACACCCCCTAGAGAGGTTAAGCATATCCCAGTTTAGGTCACCTAACAGAACAAACTCTAAAGATAGATGGGGGCCAATCAATTCACATATGGTGTCCAGGGCACAGCTGGGAGCTGAGGGGGGTCTGTAACAGGCGGCAACAGTGAGACACTTATTTCTGGAGAGATTCATTTTTTTAATTAAAAGCTCGAACTGTTTGGGCTTAGACCTGGAAAGTATGATAGAACATTGCAGGCCATCTCTGCAGTAGATTGCAACTCCTCTCATTTTGATGGAAAATGTTGTAGTTGGGGATGGAAATTTCAGAATTTTTGGTGACCTTCCAAAGCCAGGATTCAGACACGGCAAGGACATCAAGGTTGGCGGAGTGTGCTAAAGCAGTGAGTAAAACAAACTGAGGGAGGAGGCTTCTGATGTTAACATGCATGAAACTAAGGCTTTTACGGTTACAGAAGACAACAAATGAGAGCGCCTGGGGACACACAGGGCCTGGGATAAAGTCTACATCACCAGAGAAGTAGGATGAGGGTACGGCTAAAGGATTTCAGAACTGGTCGGCTCCCTCCAGTCAGGTTACGTTGACGACTGGCTCCCTCCAGTCAGGTTACGTTGACGACTGGCTCCCTCCAGTCAGGTTACGTTGACGACTGGCTCCCTCCAGTCATTTGTGTGTTTTAATTATTTAATCAAATAGCATGCTTAAAGCATCAGACTAGTTCAGTACATATAGTTGATTTTATGAAAACACATGGGGCGATTTGTAGAAAGAACAGATGACTCTTGGTTGACCAATATTTATTTTAGTTGGGGACAGCACTAGAACATGATTTTGGGGCTCCCGAGTGGCGCAGCGGACACTGCATCTCAGTGCTTGAGGCTTCACTACAGACACCCTGGTTCAAATCCAGGCTGTATCACAACCGGCCGTGATTTGGAGTCCCATAGGGCGGCGCACAATTGGCCCAGCGTTGTTCGGGGTAGGCAGTCATTGTAAATAAGAATTTGTTCTTAACTGACTTGCCTAGTTAAATAAAGGTTACATTTAAATACATTTAAAAAAGAGTTTCATGACAAACCATTTTTTACAAATCCGGCAAGGCACCAATTTTGAGAAGGGTTTAAAACAAAGGTTTCAAACCAATTCATGAATGTAATTGAATCTAGGTATGTCTTGCCTTTAATGTAATGGCATGAAAAACAATTGGCTGAATATTATACAATGACTTATCAACAGCTCTAATAATTTGCCTCCACAGGAAATCTACACTGGCAGTTATAGAATATACTATATAGCCTAGAAACCTGGTTAAACTATCATTATGACATCATGGATGAATTCTAGAATATACTATCTATCCTAGAAACCTGGTTAAACTGTCATTATGACATCATGGATGAATTCTAGAATATACTATATATCCTAGAAACCTGGTTAAACTATCATTATGACATCCTGGATGAATAAATTTAAGTGGTTACACTCCTCCTTCCCCCATCCCTCAGCTGTTTACCAAACCAAGCCTCTGGGCAGCCATTTTGTTACTGTTGAAAAAACCCACACAACCCAGCAATCTGCAGTTCATACAATAACAAAGCTGTCATTCCACCACTGTTTTGGTTATAAGATGACTATGGGGTTGGAGAAATGTAACTACTTTCAAATTCATAGACAGACCTATGGATGCAAGGACTGACAAGCCATGATATCAACATTATAGTTTTAACTATGTTGAGGCTATAAAGTGTTGGTTTACATTTCTAAACATTGGAGTAAAAAAAAGCTTATTTGGGGTTCTGATGGGGTACAACAGTTGAACTAAGCTCATGAGGCATGTGTTATATTCTTCAACAATCAATGGCTATAAATTAATAATTTAAAAGTCACAATATGGATGTAGCTATTGCATATTTCCGCTTTAACACCACACATCAGTTCAACAACTGCAGAGTTGGTGCCTCTGTATTTAAGACAGTACTTACTAGTGTTAATCAGGGAACGGTTTCTCAAAACCATCTTATGTCTAAGTTCACCGTTAGAACCATTGGACGCCTTAAGATGCGTTTGGGAAACCGGGCCCAGATATCCAGTTTCCTCCTCTATGGATGTAACAGTCATCTCCCCCTCTTCCTCTTTCACTCCATAAACTGCATCCTCCTCTTCTTTTACTGTAACATCCTCCTCCTCTTTCACTCTGAACGCGTCTTTTTCTTCTTTCACAGTAACGGCCTCACCCTCTACTTCTTGTTTTACTGTGATGTTCTCTTCTTTAGCAGGAGGAGAGTAGCTCAGTGACCGCATGGTCGGAGATGTTAGCTAGCTAGGCTAATGCTAACTTAACCAGCCCGCTAGCTGACCAATAACAACACCGTAAATATGAAATTAAAACGGATAACTAACTAGACGACAGTAGTGGGTTTAAAACACAGAGGCTAATATACACTAACGCGTCTAAAGAGCTTTATCGGTTCGGCTATTGTGTCTAGCAAGCTACCGTGGTGTCCGACTAACTGTTGCTGCTGTTGAAAGAAGCGTTCCGTCCACTAGATTATACGTCACACCAACAGCATTGCGTTAAATTACCTTAAATTCCCAGACCGCCATCTGCTGACTGGAGTGGGTAACGCAGTTGAGTAAAATGTTTATTTTGTCAGACAAAAAGTTAAAGGGTAGGAATAAGGGACATCGCTGGTCCTAAAATATTCATTAGCCTAAATATTCATGAGCCCCCCTTAAATAAATCAATATCAGTCAATATATTTTTTCTGTGATTTATTTTTTTCGTGAACCGTTCCATCGCATCTTAAACTTCTTACAGGGCGGCACTAGGACCAGGGGAGGCTGCTGCTGCACTAGTGACTGTTAGACTTTCTTCAGCAAAGATGGAGGACAGAAATACTAGGAGAGAGGGGTACCCCTACACAGAACTGAACTGGATCAAAGATGGTGGACAGAAATACTAGGACAGAAATACTAGGAGAGAGGGGTACCCCTACACAGAACTGAACTGGATCAAAGATGGCGGACAGAAATACTAGGAGAGAGGGGTACCCCTACACAGAACTGAACTGGATCAAAGATGGAGGACAGAAATACTAGGAGAGAGGAGTACCCCTACACAGAACTGAACTGGATCAAAGATGGCGGACAGAAATACTAGGAGAGAGGGGTACCCCTACACAGAACTGAACTGGATCAAAGATGGCGGACAGAAATACTAGGAGAGAGGGGTACCCCTACACAGAACTGAACTGGATCAAAGATGGCGGACAGAAACACTAGGAGAGAGGGGTACCCCTGCACAGAACTGAACTGGATCAAAGATGGAGGACAGAAATACTAGGATGGAAGCAAATGTAAGGGATTATAACTTCATAACGAATCATGCAGAAACATGTACAGTTGACAGGAATGTTAGTTAATGTAGAGACAAACGATTATGCATTTTTTTAATCGTAAAGTTCATTTACGAAAATCGCGATTTAGCAAGCTAGCTGACACGCTAACATTAGCCAACTAGCTGACTAGTTAACATTAGCCAGCTAGCTGACTAGCTAACATTAACCAGCTAGCTGACTAGCTAACATTAACCAGCTACCTGACTAGCTAACATTAACCAGCTAGCTGACTAGCTAACATTAACCAGCTAGCTGACTAGCTAACATTAACCAGCTAGCTGACTAGCTAACATTAGCCAGCTAGCTGACTAGCTAACATTAACCAGCTAGCTGACTAGCTAACATTAACCAGCTAGCTGACTAGCTAACATTAACCAGCTAGCTGACTAGCTAACATTAACCAGCTAGCTGACTAGCTAACATTACCCAGCTAGCTGACTAGCTAACAATAGCCAGCTAGCTAACATTAGCCAGCTAGCTGACTAGCTAACATTAACCAACTAGCTGGCTAGCTTTATGGGTGTTGTGACATGAGTATGAAATTGTCATTCTGGTTGTTTTAGGGACTCCTGAAATAACCAGCAAACCAGGCTGTCGTTTTGTGAAACAGTGGATGTATAAAATCTAGCTAGATGAAGAATTCACTGCAAATTGAATGTACAATTGTGTAAGCTTGCCTTGCTGATATTTGCCATGCAGATAGATGAAATAACATAGCTAGCTATGTTCTTGCTTATTGTGCAGTGGATGATTATAATACCTGTATGTCTATGGATGTGTAGCTAGCTATCTAGCCGATCTGTGTATGGACCCAAACGTTTGGTATACATATTAGTTCAGAACCTATGAACCTCAGCTATCATAGCCAGTTGTATCAACTTCAAAACAGCCTGAATGACATTAATGAAGCCTATGGACTGAGTAGAATATAATATCATGTTGTGCCAAGGATGCAAGTCGTATATACATGTAGTTATTACCATGCATGAGATCCCCACATTGTAGCCTGTACATTTAATATATTCACTGATCATGTACTCTACCTTGGCAAATAAAGGTGCAGTTTAGGTATGAATGTCTTCGAGATTATTTTTCAGTCATATCCAATACCAGGAGGATCAAATTCCAGTCTTTGAATGATGCTGTGTCTGCATGTATGGATTACAATTATACACTTCAACAGTGTTTACCAATCTTGGTCCTGGGACATCAATGGTTACACATTGTAACTAATAGACTAGAAACAGGATTTAACTAGTTAATTCATATATACAGAAATATAATGTTAAAAAACAGAACACTACACTTCCTATGCATCATGTAAATACTCTAACACTGGTTCATCTCAACATCTAATGCCCTTCATCTGCATTGATCTGATAAACACAGGATAGGTGGAGTATTTCATCACATTACACTTCATTTCAACCAGTAGAGAAAGTGAAACGCTTTATTGAAAAGCTCATTATCCAAGTGTTATAAATACAAGTTTAATCTGTCCTTCAATGCACATCTGTTGTGCATTATAAAAACAGAGGAAGAAAGAGGAGGTGGTGAGAGAGTTGTAAAAGACAGAAAGGGAAAGAGGTAAGCACATAGGAGCAGGGAAGGCAGCACATGATTAATGAATCACAGTGCTACCTAAATATTCTCTCAGTTAATCACAATTACATAATGATGGGACTGGGGTTTGGCATCCTCTCACATCAAAACATATCTGCAGACAAGAGACAGATGGAGAGAGAGAGCATGTTTAAGCCTTGTGTTTTTAGTTTTTATTCTGACATTGTTAGTCATCAATCAGGAGGTGAAATGCAAAACTGACCTTGGATCATTAACTCTGGGACTACTGCATCTCTCTCTGTATTTCAATGTAAAGCATCTCTTTAATAATACTTCCTGTATAATATAAACTGACCTGGGATCATTAACTCTGGGACTACTGCATCTCTGTCTGTATTTCAATGTAAAGCATCTCTTTAATAATACTTCCTGTATAATATAAACTGACCTTGGGTCATTAACTCTGGGACTACTGCATCTCTCTCTGTGTTTCAATGTAAAGCATCTCTTTAATAATACTTCCTGTATAATATAAACTGACCTGGGATCATTAACTCTGGGACTACTGCATCTCTGTCTGTATTTCAATGTAAAGCATCTCTTTAATAATACTTCCTGTATAATATAAACTGACCTGGGATCATTAACTCTGGGACTACTGCATCTCTATCTGTATTTCAATGTAAAACATCTCTTTAATAATACTTCCTGTTGACCTGACCAAGTGACCTCTCACCTCTGATCATGCTGTGCCCTCTATGTAGCCAGTTCAGATGCAGGAGGGGTTCACCGACACAGCTGATATAACCTAGAGGGTTTAGGGAGAAGGGGAGAGAGGGATGAAGTGAAGGAGAGAGACTGTTATTGAGAAAATAAGGTAGTTAAAGCGACAGTGTTCAACAGGAATCTGTGTGTGGCCTCACCTGGTGTCCACACCACACTAAGTGGCTGCAGAGTACTTTATGCTGAAAAACATGAACGGACATACAAGGACAAACAATATAGCGTAGTTATAGAAATAATGAAGTGTCTTACTATTCTCCATGGTTGGCCCTCTTGCCTATTCTTTGAAGGTGGAAGGAGCCACAGTTATACACCTGAGCCTGCTTACTGCACAACACAATCCATCAATCAGATAGATAAATGAGTGTGAAGGTGTGGGTTATAGGGTGTCTAATTGTTCTACATTTTTTCAATATGGGTGATTTAAAATAGCCTGTTTTATTTTTGCACAGACATCACACCCTTACCTAAACAGCACCCTCACCTGAGAAGTAGAAATCAAAGGGAGAGAAACTGTGAACTGAATAACTGCAGTTGACATAGCTCAGTAAATGGAAGAATACTCTTATTGCAATGTGAATGGCTCTTAAAAGAGCTTTTGGTTGTGCATAGTGACGTCTATGGTGTTGCCAGGGAACAGCACCCTCTTTGAAGAAGTAGGAGGTGAAGATCTCCTGCACACGGATTGCCTCTCTTGCTGCGTTGTTGGACCCCATCCTTGAAACATCCTGCAGAGCAGCAGACTCCTCCTCTGGCACACGGCGGCGAGCTGCAGATCCCCTCCTGGTCCTCGTGTCCATCCTCATGAAGTTACGCAGGACACAGGTAGCCTTCACACACCTGAATTCCTCCAGGAGGCAGTCCCAGATGACCCTGGTCACCCAACCTTGCAGTGCCCTACACGGTAACTGTAGGAAATCGTTCTGAAGGAATCTCCAGTTACAAGGTATCTGTAGGAATATGGAAGACAATGTAATTATTAGACTGTTACATCACCAGGTCATTGTGGATTACTGAAGTATAATATCACTGATAACAAATCATGATAACATTGGATTGATAGATGCATGGGCACACATATGTACATGTGTAGCATGTGACAATAACAGGATCATATCAAGGACGGCATCACAAATGAATACATAAATACCACTTGAAGCTTGATGATGAGTTGATCATTTGAATCAGCTGTGCAGTGTGAAGGCAAAAACAACAATGTGCCCCTCTGAGTCCCCAGGACTGAGAACCACTGCTCTTCATTGGGACCTCTTCATATGTAGACTGGCTTTCATAGAGCTCTTTATCTGAGGACAGAAAACCTCACAAGAAACAGACTTCATTATAGTCAAATTACACCACACTGAATATTATGTTACTATTATCTCCGTCCTCACTTCTAGGGACAGGAACTACACAAAAGTACCTGCCCTATCCAGAATAGCCTCCTCTCTCACTGACAGTTGGGGCTGCTATCCTTTCACCCTCCTCCATGGCTGTTAGCTAGCTACCTACAAATGCATTTGGAGTTTGTTTTTTACAGTGATAAATACATAAAGATAGCTAATATGACGTTAGCTAGCTAAGTGAATTAAATATCACCAGCTATCTATCTATCTATACAGTATGTGAAGTTGGCTAGATAGCTAGCTCATTTAGCAGCTCATTTGAGTTAGCTACCAATCTATCTATACAGTATTTGAAGTTGGCTAGATAGCTAGCTCATTTGAGTTAGCTATCTATCTATCTATACAGTATGTGAAGTTGGTTAGATAGCTAGCAAGCCAACTAGCTAGCTCAGTTAGCAGCTCATTTGAGTTAGCCTGCACTGTAGCTAGTTAGCTAATAATACATCGTGGTTTTTTTACATTTTCAAAATCTATTTACTTACTTACTTGAATGGGTTCTTCCTGCCATGTGGACAACTGGAAACAGGGCAGTAAAGTTTGTCACCAGAGTGTTTTAGAGGATATTACTATTGAACTATAGTTAAAGGGTAGGAAGCATGAGTTTTTACTCACCAGTGTAACAATACAGTGTGGTTAAAGACTTAGTAACTGAGCTGTAGTCACGATCTGGTTCCCTATAAGTACAAACAGTTATGTTTCTGTTTTAAATTTACTAAATTAAAATTACAAATTTACATTTTAAAATGTTTTCTTCACTCAAGTATTACAATAGTGTTTTTTAGGAGTGTCGGGTGGAAGCTGTCTCCGTGTAACAGGGAATTTCTGTCCGTCGGCTTCCTGTATAGGTCTGTGCTAAAGCCACCCTTCTCCCTATTAAAATGTCCAGATAACTTGTTTAAGTTAAAGTATTGTCCAACCATCGGGTAACTTGTTTCATGCTCATCAAAGGTGAGGGTGAATTTCAGATGTTCACTGCTTGTATTGATGAAGGAGTGGAATCGATGAAGTTTCTCTGCTGTCCCTGTTGAGGGACTGGTTAGGAAGAACACTGGAATAGATGGAACACGTCATCAATGAAGCCTTTTTCAGAGCCTGATGAGCTGCTAGAATGGATTGTTAGGGCTGACAATCACATTCTTCTCAAACAACCCCACATACAGACTGTCATAATTAGATGCTATTTTTTAAACTACAATGACCATAATGCACTGCATGCCTACTTGTCTTGTCTGTGTTTCTTTTACACCTGCTATGTAAAAGAGACAGAAGAATGCACGATGGTCAATGCTATCTGGGATCCTTGGGACATCCCTACCCTAAACCCTAACCTTAACCCCTACCTTAACCATTTTAAATGTCAACTTCAATGGGCTAGGGACATCCCAAGGATGTATCTCTACCTGAAAATACATGATCTAAGTGATTGATAGTTGGTATTCAGCAGTCATAAAGCCTTATTTACTTTAATGAACTACTAAAATAGTGATTCTGTCAGACAGCATAGACAGCAGGACTCCACTTTGACTGACTGATCCATTCATCCTTCCATCCCTCCTCAGCCTTCATCTCCTCTGAAGACCCAGTGAGGGTGGAGCTCAGTCAGAGAGCTGTTGAGGGACTGGTTAGGAAGAACACTTCTACAGCCAGAGAGGTGAGAGGTCACACATGGTTTAGATGGTAAATATTTATGTTCCCTTAGCGGTTCATCACGTCAGCTAAAGGGAATATGTTCCATCATCCATGTTTATTTACATTAGTGCAAATTGTCCACTGATATTGGTGTAATTTCTCACCCCTTTTGGCTGTATGAAAGTTAAATTCCCCTCAGACACACACATTTGTTCTTTGATATTATGAAGGTCATTTGTGTCAAATGTACCTTTCCCCACTCATTCACCACATCTCTTTACATTGCTGATGCATATTTGGTGGCCTGACTGCATCCAGACGATGTCAAAGGCCCATCCTGGTAGATCTGAACCTAATGCAGCTTGGAGTGATCAGATGACAGAAGTCACATTTAGGTGCCAGGTGTAACTGAGGCCATAGATGCTCCATATCCATTACTTTGAGTGTTTTATATAATATGACTAAATGTGTTTCTGTGTTGCAGGGACAGTCAAAAAATGGAACAGCAAGGCCACAGAACATGACATAAGCAGAGCTGTGGGAGACCACCTCAAGCCCCTGGTAGAGCCGGGGGTGGTGTTTACCACTCCACCACGCCTTCAGCAGGCTGGAAAAGTGGGATTGATCTGGTTGATCCATTTGTTTGTTTCGGTTTGCAGTAGTTGAATCCTTTGACGTATTGTTGAATTAAACATTTATCTTCAACAAATGCACTGGGTTGGTTGAAAAGTGATACTAAACGTACATACCAGCACTATTTTGACATAGTGGGAGATATGAAAAAAGTATAAATTCAGTATAATAAGATGGACCAAGATACGTATTGGTTTTGCAAGAGTCTGTTGATTGTCAGTCATTGGGTTGATTTCTTTTGCAATATGTTCAAATCAAGCTTTATTTATACAGCACATTTCAGACATGGATGCTTCACAGGAAAAAAAATAAAACAATGAAAATAAACAGAAATATTTACCACAACAAACATAAGATTAACAACTGAAAGACGAATTAGCATTCTAAGGAAAATCCATTGATTAAAATATTAATTGGATGCAACATCCAACCCAAAATATAAGCATGATTTTAGGAGGGGCTCTGAAAGACACTATGGGGGTGTCCACTGAAAGTTGACTAGTAACAACAACTGGGACCTAAAAGACACCCACCATGAGACCCACTAAATCTGCCCAAGAAGAGACAAACAAAAGAAAAACCCACACCAAACTTAAAGACAGGAAACAAACCAAAAAGGTGGAGCAACTAAAGGTGTTGACTCTCCACATGTATCAAGACAACTGGAGCACTGGGCCAGACACTCTTAAATAGAACCTGGACCAGCTCAGGTGAAACACCTTCCCACTAACGAGATGGACAAGCCAGCACAGGTGTAACACATACTGACTAACGAGGTGACACCAATCAGTGCGTCCTACGTGCTAACGAGCTAGACGTGCTAACGAGCTAGACGTGCTAACGAGCTAGACGTGCTAACGAGCTAGACGTGCTAACGAGCTAACGAGCTAGACGGGCTAACGAGCTATACGTGCTTAAGTCCAACCTCAAAACATAAATGGAAAAACCAAAGCCTGTAACACCTTAAGACAACAAATATATCCTATATTTTTGTTGGAAAAGTTTGCTCACCACCAACAGAAAACAACTTCCATTTCACATTATAATCAACTACAATGCTTCACCTTCACCAATATAAACATGGTGTCTACTGGCTGTCAACAATTAAAAACAAGAAAAAACACGTATTTCTAAATAATAATATACAATAGGATTATTTTTTTTCTCCTTTTTCTTTCTATAGAATCCTAAATCCCACTAGCTTCTAGAACTCTCGTCTTCCTAAAAATCACTAGATTCTAGAACTCTCCTCTTTCTAAATCCCACTAGCTTCTAGAACTCTCGTCTTCCTAAAACTCACTAGCTTCTAGAACACTCGTCTTCCTAAAACTCACTAGATTCTAGAACTCTCGTCCCCTTGGAACGAGCCCAAACAAAACTCATCTCCAATACGGAAAAACGTGCAGTCAAAATAAATAAAGATCCATAGCAACGCACTAGCTAAACGCAAAACACAAATCTTATATCCATTTGGGGGGAAATCAGGTTGAACCTGCTCTTGAAACTAACACAACAAAACAAAAAACACATGGAAATGGAGATATCTTTTACCTCACTGGTTAGAGGACAACCTGCAGAAGACAGTCAGCTACATTTTGGAGTGATGCATTTAAATGTAGGGGTCACTAAACAAAGGAACACAACACTTATTTGTCATCACTCATCGATATCATGTTGTATTCAATTGTGCCGAGAGGAGGGAGATGAGGTTGCACGTCCTGTTAAAACTAAAAGCTCAAAAACCACACGGAATCTGGGAATAATGTGTACATCCCTGGTTAGAGGACAATTTGTAGAAAACAGCCAGATACATTTTGATTCAAGTGCGTAACCAACATGGTAAGTGTAACACAACTCTTTTTTTGTTAATCACTTTTTATTAAATCTCATAAATAGTAACTCTTCCATTTCAGAGCCTGGATTTTCCCCCTAAGGCTAATATCCATATCATGTTGAAATCAATAGAACAGGGGACAAACATTTAGGGTTCTACATTGTGACATCATTAAAATACTCCTTCTACAATGGTAAAACATTCTACATTGTGACATTATATCATTGATATCATGAAACAACTCACTCATGTATTTTCTGATGTTTGATCAGATTTCTTTTACCGGAGAAACTCTTGTCACACTGATCACAGCTTTAAGTTTTCTCTCCTGTGTGTGTTCTCTGGTGTCGAGTCAGAGAGCCAGATGTAGTAAAACTCTTCCCACATTGACCACAACTATAAGGTTTCTCTCCTGTGTGTGTTCTTTGGTGTAGAGTAAGATAGCCAGATGTAGTAAAACTCTTCCCACATTGACCACAGCTATAAGGTTTCTCTCCTGTGTGTCTTCTCTGGTGTAGAGTCAGAGAGCCAGATGTAGTAAAACTCTTCCCACATTCACCACAACTATAAGGTTTCTCTCCTGTGTGTGTTCTCTGGTGTAGAGTCAGAGAGCCAGATGCAGCAAAACTCTTCCCACATTGATCACAGCTATAAGATTTCTCTCCTGTGTGTACTCGCTGGTGTCTAGTCAGATGGCAAGATGAAATATAAGTCTTCCCACATTGATCACAGCTATAAGGTTTCTCTCTTGTGTGTGTTCTCTGGTGTGATACCAGGCTGTCTGGCCGAGTAAAACTCTTCCCACATTGATTACAGCTATAAGGTTTCTCTCCTGTGTGTACTCGCTGGTGTCTAGTCAGATGGCAAGATGAAATATAAGTCTTCCCACATTGATCACAGCTATAAGGTTTCTCTCCTGTGTGTGTTCTCTGGTGTACAGTCAGGTAACTAGATGAAATAAAACTTTTCATACATTGATTACAACTAAAAGATTTCTCTCCTGTGTGTATCCTCTGGTGTGATAACAGGTTGCTTGACTGAGTAAAACTCTTCCCACATTGAGTACAGCTGTACGGTTTCTCTCCTGTGTGTATTCTCTTGTGTAGAGTCAGAGAGAAATATGTAGTAAAACTCCTCCCACATTGATCACAGCTGTAAGGTTTCTCTCCAGTGTGAATTCTCAGGTGTACTTTTAGTGCTTTTAATCTTAAGTAACTCTTCCCACAATCAAAACAGTGGTGAGATTTCTCTCCTGTGTGTGTTCGCTGGTGTATTTTAAGTTCTGATGAAGATTTGCAATGTTTTCCACAGTCAGAGCAGCAGATAGATTTCTTCCCTGTGGGTCTCTGCTGGTGTTTCTTGAGGTGATAGAATCTGGACAGACTCTTCTCTGACTCGTTAGCATCATGATGTTGAGGCTCCCCAGAGGATCCATGATAGTCACGTCTCTCTCCTGTGTGAACAAGTCAGACAGATAGTTAAAGGCTCACAACAGCAGAAATCCACTGAAAAAGGTGATGCCAACAGCGTAGCCATGATACTCTACAACAATTGACGTCTGTAATGAATGTTAAAATTACTTGACAATTGTCTTAAGACAGTCAAGTGAGCAACATTAGTAGTAACTAGAAATAAGTAAAAGGTGTTGAACTCCTAAGCAGTGTGCCAGGCGACTTTTGTTCTCAAATATAGGCACCTTTCTGTGTTTGCTAAAATTGCGACAAGGGCGATGCACACACAATTTGATTGCAGAAACACCTCCCTGCTAATGCAGAAACCACTAGTTATGGATGTAGTATATCTGCCTGGAGCAAAAATGGTGAGCAAGTGGCCTAAGCTGTGCCATTAGAGATTCTGGGTTCGAGTCCAAGCTCTGTTGCAGCCGGCCGCGACCGGGAGGCCCATGGGGCGACGCACAATTGGCCCACCGTCGTCCGGGTTAGGGGAGGGTTTGGCCGGCAGGGATATCCTTGTCTCATCGCGCACTAGCGACTCATTTGGCGGGGCGGGCGCAGTGCACACTGACCAAGTCACCAGGTTTACGGTGTTTCCTCCGACACATTGGTGCTGTTGGTTTCCGGGTTGGATGGGCATTGTGTCAAGAAGCAGCGCGGCTAGGTTGGGTTGTGTTTCAGAGGACGCATGGCTCTCGACCTTCGCCTCTCCAGAGTCCGTATGGGAGTTGCAGCGATGAGACAAGACTGTAAGTACCAATTGGGGAGAAAAAAGGGGTGAAAAAAAATATATATATTTAAAAAATGGTGAGCAAAGATTAGTTTTCACAATGTATTCTGAATATTACAGCACTAGATCAGGAGTGCTACTCAAGGAAACTCACATTAAGCTCTGTGTCTATTCACTAATTCACCACCGTGGGGGAAAATTCAGGGGAGTTCTCATAGGCTGACAGCAAATATAGCCTCCATTTACAGGTTACTTACGACTGCATTTCACATTACTTTTGATTATAACTGTAAGGCTCGTTTGAATGTCCTGATTTAATATAATGTTTGTGTTATTGTCGAAAATGTACTACTTTATATTTAAAAACGACTTCAACCAGTAAAATGATCATTGGCTAGTTTTCCATCAGCTTGACAATGAGATTTTGTCCACTAAGTGTATGTGGTCTATAATCTCACCTAACAATAACATAGACCTACTGTAGGACCCATAACTTCACCTAACAACAACATAGACCTACTGTAGGACCCATAACTTCACCTAACAACAACATAGACCTACTGTAGGACCCATAACTTCACCTAACAACAACATAGACCTACTGTAGGACCCATAACTTCACCTAACAATAACATAGACCTACTGTAGGACCCATAACTTCACCTAACAATAACATAGACCTACTGTAGGACCCATAACTTCACCTAACAACAACATAGACCTACTGTAGGACCCATAGCTTCCCCTAACAATAACATAGACCTACTGTAGGACCCATAACTTCACCTAACAACAACATAGACCTACTGTAGGACCCATAACTTCACCTAACAACAACATAGACCTACTGTAGGACCCATAACTTCACCTAACAACAACATAGACCTACTGTAGGACCCATAACTTCACCTAACAACAACATAGACCTACTGTAGGACCCATAACTTCACCTAACAACAACATAGACCTAGGACTATAAATCATTTCATATTTTAGGTGAAACAAGGAGACTAAAATGTCTTTGTCATGACAATTCATAACCTGATCACCAGATAATTTTGTGAATAATCCCACTAGGCTACTCTGTAATGTGTTGTCATTCTAAATGTCCTGAATAAAGGAAAATAGCTCTGTGTGTTGTACAATAGCCTATCCACCAAGGAACAGTTCTCTACACATTATGAACTAAGTATCTCCGTTTCCAAACGGACTAACGAGACCCTACTGTAAATCAAGTAGACAATAACATTATGAACATCAATTTGTTAGGGATGTTGGATCCAACATGGAGAACAGCATAACTGTCTTTACCAGAGTAATGAATGAAGAACTACATTTGACTGGCAAGCAGAAAATGATTTCCTGGATCAGCTGATGATAGTTGAACATGTGACTGTAACTAAACAGCTACAGTATTAAGAATTATGTGTAATTATTTAAGAACTGCATTAATGACAGTATCCATTTGGGTGTCAATAAAGTTAAGGTGACTCTCGGTTAGAACCATTGGATTTAGTAAACTGAAATGATTTAGGATTTCTGTGCCCATGAAAACTGTTTTCCCAGCGTAACATAAGGAGACACTAAATGTTACGTAGTTAGAGAGCATTTCAGAGATCTGAATACAAAAAAACTGTCCGACAGCAAGATCCAGTATTTAAGTTAAAGTTCATCATATGACAAGCTTAACGTTATGACTATAACTACTGTTCCCTGAAGGAGGGAAACTAGGTACAACATACTATTAAATCCACACGTTATGACTATAACCACTGTTCCCTGAAGGAGGGAAACTAGGTACAACATACTATTAAATCCACACCTCGCTGGAAGCCCCGCCTTCCACAGGTGATGAGCGTGAGACTCGGATATATTCCTTAAATGATTTAATCCTTAAATTTAATACCTCACTTCACCGACCCAGGAAGTGGCGGGGCCAAACAGGTGTTGTAACTCGTTCATAACTGGCACGCAGATTGGTAGAAATGGTAAGATAAATTGGCACTTCAAACGGAAATGGAAAAAGTTTGCTGATTTTACCGGAAACTTCAGGAGCATAATGTCAGAATTAACGAAGCCCAGCAGCAGGTGGGGAATTGGTTATTTTCTTCTGGTTATATTGACCTCTGGCTTCCTCAAGTCATTTGTGTGTGTTAATTATTTAATCAAACGCTTGAAGTATCAGTTCAGTTCAAGTTCTGCACATACAGTTGATTTTATTAAACACACGGGGTGTGTCTATATGAACAAATACACGTCATAAAATTTCAACCAATCAATTGGTAGAAAGAATACAGTAGGTTGTATCTCTCTAGGTCATGCCAGTAGGTTACAGTAGGTTGTAACTCTCTAGGTCATGCCAGTAGATTACAGTAGGTTGTATCTCTCTAGGTCATGCCAGTAGGTTACAGTAGGTTGTAACTCTCTAGGTCATGCCAGTAGGTAACAGTAGTTGTAACTCTCTAGGTCATGCCAGTAGGTTACAGTAGGTTGTATCTCTCTAGGTCATGCCAGTAGGTTACAGAAGGTTGTAACTCTCTAGGTCATGCCAGTAGGCTACAGTAGGTTGTATCTCTCTAGGTCATGCCAGTAGGCTACAGCAGGTTGTAACTCTCTGGGTCATGCCAGTAGGTTACAGTAGGTTATATCTCTCTAGGTCATGCCAGTAGGTTACATCTCTCTAGGTCATGCCAGTAGGCTACAGCAGGTTGTAACTCTCTAGGTCATGCCAGTAGGCTACAGCAGGTTGTAACTCTCTAGGTCATGCCAGTAGGTTGTAACTCTCTAGGTCATGCCAGTGGGTTACAGTAGGTTGTAACTCTCTAGGTCATGCCAGTAGGTTACAGTAGGTTGTAACTCTCTAGGTCATGCCAGTAGGTTACAGTAGGTTGTATCTCTCTAGGTCATGCCAGTAGGTTACAGTAGGTTGTATCTCTCTAGGTCATGCCAGTAGCCTACAGTAGGTTGTATCTCTCTAGGTCATGCCAGTAGGTTACAGTAGGTTGTATCTTTCTAGGTCATGCCAGTAGGCTACAGTAGGTTGTAACTCTCTAGGTCATGCCAGTAGGTTACAGTAGGTTGTATCTCTCTAGGTCATGCCAGTAGGTTACAGTAGGTTGTATCTCTCTAGGTCATGCCAGTAGGCTACAGTAGGTTGTAACTCTCTAGGTCATGCCAGTAGGTTGTATCTCTCTAGGTCATGCCAGTAGGTAACAGTAGGTTGTATCTCTCTAGGTCATGCCAGCAGGTTACAGTAGGTTGTATCTCTCTAGGTCATGCCAGTAGGTAACAGTAGGTTGTATCTCTCTAGGTCATGCCAGTAGGCTACAGTAGGTTGTAACTCTCTAGGTCATGCCAGTAGGTTACAGTAGGTTGGAACTCTCTAGGTCATGCCAGTAGGCTACAGTAGGTTGTATCTCTCTAGGTCATGCCAGTAGGTTACAGTAGGTTGTATCTCTCTAGGTCATGCCAGTAGGCTACAGTAGGTTGTAACTCTCTAGGTCATGCCAGTAGGTTACAGTAGGTTGTAACTCTCTAGGTCATGCCAGTAGGTTACAGTAGGTTGTATCTCTCTAGGTCATGCCAGTAGGTTGTAACTCTCTAGGTCATGCCAGTAGGTTACAGTAGGTTGTACCTCTCTAGGTCATGCCAGTAGGCTACAGTAGGTTGTATCTCTCTAGGTCATGCCAGTAGGTTACAGTAGGTTGTATCTCTCTAGGTCATGCCAGTAGGCTACAGTAGGTTGTATCTCTCTAGGTCATGCCAGTAGGTTACAGTAGGTTGTAACTCTCTAGGTCATGCCAGTAGGTTACAGTAGGTTGTATCTCTCTAGGTCGTGTCAGTAGGTTACAGTAGGTTGTAACTCTCTAGGTCATGCCAGTAGGTTACAGTAGAGTGTATCTCGCTAGGTCATGCCAGTAGGTTACAGTAGGTTGTAACTCTCTAGGTCATGCCAGTAGGCTACAGTAGGTTGTATCTCTCTAGGTCATGCCAGTAGGTTACAGTAGGTTGTATCTCTGTAGGTCATGCCAGTAGGTTACAGTAGGTTGTATCTCTGTAGGTCATGCCAGTAGGCTACAGTAGGTTGTATCTCTCTAGGTCAAGCCAGTAGGCTACAGTAGGTTGTAACTCTCTAGGTCATGCCAGTAGGTTACAGTAGGTTGTAACTCTCTAGGTCATGCCAGTAGGCTACAGTAGGTTGTAACTCTCTAGGTCATGCCAGTAGGCTACAGTAGGTTGTAACTCTCTAGGTCATGCCAGTAGGTTACAGTAGGATGTAACTCTAGGTCATGCCAGTAGGTTACAGTAGGTTGTAACTCTCTAGGTCATGCCAGTAGGTTACAGTAGGTTGTATCTCTCTAGGTCATGCCAGTAGGTTACAGTAGGTTGTAACTCTCTAGGTCATGCCAGTAGGTTACAGTAGGTTGTAACTCTCTAGGTCATGCCAGTAGGCTACAGTGGGTTGTATCTCTCTAGGTCATGCCAGTAGGCTACAGTAGATTGTAACTCTCTAGGTCATGCCAGTAGGTTACAGTAGGTTGCATCTCTCTAGGTCATGCCAGTAGGTTACAGTAGGCTGTATCCAAGTGGAAACAATTATCAACCCAATGTGGAAAGTGTTGAATTTGGTCAACAACAAAATGAATGGCTTATTTGCTACGTGAGGTTTACTTGATCTAACAGAAGTTTCGTAATGATTAAGTTGTTATGTGGACACGTGACATACCGACAACTTTGATAAAAACACTATAGGAGTTGTCTCCAGATCGCTATGCATATTCATGCTAGTAGCTTAGCATCTCTCTCCATTGAATACAGGCGGCTGACGACAACAACCCTCATATAATATAAACAATAGATTACAATAATAAGATGTATCCACCAATCCAAAGACAGGATAGGCAGGAGATAGACAACCCACAGTGCAGCTTTGTGGACAACGATTCCCCTTGTTAGGGCGGAGAGACATCTTGTCAGTATATCCATAATCTTTGGTGTAGCCAACCGAACTCTCACATGGCTCTATTGGGGGTCACGGTGTGTAGTAAAACATCACTACATTAAAATCACTACATGCCGTGGCCCCCCCAGTCTGCGGTCAGCAGATAGACCCTCCTCAAATATATATGTTAAGTCACTTTTTGGAAACGGAACGGAGAAAACAAGGGGTAGCTTGTTCTCTACGTCGTCTGATTCTAGACATATCAGTCATCATCCCAGGGCCCTCCGTTGAAGAGGTATTGACGAGCCAACTCCGAATATCCAAAGTTAAAAACTAATTGAAGGTGGTACTTACTGGTGTTACTCAGATCTCCTGTCTCCTCCTCTTCATCTTTCAATGTGACAGTAATCTCTCCTTCCTTCTTCACTCCAAAAACAGCATCATCCTCTTCTTCCTCTTGTTTAACTGAAACGTCTTTCTCTTCATCTTTCACTGTAACAGCCTCACCCTCTACTTCTTGTTTTACTGTAACATCCTCCTCTTCCTTCTCCTCTTTCACGACAATGTTCAGCCCCAGAGCTTCTTTCTCCGTCCAGCAGACCTCCTCTTCTTTAACAGGAGGGGAGTAGTTTAGGGAGCTCATGTTCGGGGATGTTAGCTAGCTAGCTATCATTAGCGACTAGGCTAATGCTAACTTAACCAGCCAGCTACTATAGCTGACTAATAAAAAATAACGTAATATTAAATTAAATAGGTTAACAAGTAGATACGACAGAAGTGTGTCTAAAACACAGTAGCTAATATAGACAGAAAGCGTATAAATAGCTTGAATGTTTCGGCTATGTTGGCTAGCAAGCTACCGAGGTGGTTGACGAGCTGTTTATGAAGAACCGTCCACTAGATTATACGTCACGCTGCAGCATCGCCTGAAAGACGCACATCGCCGTCTGCTGACTGGAGGGAAACGCAGTTGAGGATCAGATTTTATTTTCAGACAAAGATTATTTTACATGGATTTAATTAAATAATACTATTATATTGAGACATACAAAGACCTGGATGTGTTGGTTGATTAGTGCGAATAAAACATGTTTACTACAGCACATTTAAGCCAGTTTCATTCAGTCAAACAACATATAAATAAGTAGCCAGCTACTGTAGGTCTATACTGCTCCTACATGGTGTAACAATACATAATGTTCTTAGTATTTATGCTTAGTATTTAATGCTACTTCATATTTCTACTCCACTAAAAACTCCACAATGTTTAGGCCTACCTACGTGTCAACATTAGTTTCTAGTTACTTTGCAGTTGGCTCTTTCAATCCAGAGAAAAAACTATAGTCTATCATAATAACTAAATATGTTACCTTGATGATATCAACAGGCTAACCAGCATTTTAAAGTCATAATTACCTCACCTTTACCAGCTGTAACATTAAAGTGGTAAACACATCAATGCATCACTAATTCTTATCCAATAACCTAATAAATATGCTTCTGAAATCTACATCCTGTATTGTAAGTGATTTTACTTTTAGCACTTTATGTTTTGTGTTTTATTAATCCATTTTTTGGCCAAGACAGCAGCATAAAACAAAAAAAGTTGCAGACAAGACACAAAGGAAAATAATGAAAAACTAATATTTTAATATGTTTTATTAATCTACTTAATCAATTTTTGGCCAAGACAGCAGCATAAAACAAAAAAAAGTTGCAGACAGACACAAAGGAAAATAATGAAAAACTAATATTTTAATCTACTTAATCAATTTTTGGCCAAGACAGCAGCATAAAAAAAAAGTTTTAGACAAGACACAAAGGAAAAAATAATGATAAAGTAATATTGTAATCAGTAAAATGTGTGAATAGTCCTTAAAACACTGCACTCCCCAATAGCCAAGTGTAGTCTGACCGAAGCACTGCATCCTCAGCCGCTCGTTCAGCTCCACCGCTTTGACCACGTTGCTCCCGTTGTCGGTTGTTATAGCAACCGGATGCTTTTCTCGGGAGTTTCCCAGCTTGCGTCCTGCAAGGCCTCAGCTATATGCTCACCGGTGTGATCCTGGGGGGGGAAATAACTTGTTTTGGAGACGACACGACGCTGTTTTCATCATCATCTCAGGCTCACATGTCCTGCTCGACCACATATCGCTGGTCAACGCAAAATGGGTCCCGTTAGCGAGCCGGTCAGCAAGGCTCTGCCTGACTTCAGTGGACATTTGTGGCAGTGCTTCTCGTGCAAAGTAGTTGGGAAGCTCATATCTCGGGTCCATAGTTTTCAGTAGCTTTTTGAATCCGACTTGTTCCACAGTTGCAACAGGGACCATATCTTTAGCAATGTGATAGGACACCG
Organism: Salmo trutta; assembly: GCF_901001165.1. Classification (NCBI taxonomy): domain Eukaryota; kingdom Metazoa; phylum Chordata; class Actinopteri; order Salmoniformes; family Salmonidae; genus Salmo; species Salmo trutta. Next base: position 12,144,990 of record NW_021822911.1, on the reverse strand, counting down.
CTTTAGTTATAGTACACCACTTGCCAATTTTCTTTTCATTAGGCACCACACTGCGGGAAAATGAAGTTTGCAGTGAGCTTTGTTTCGGGGCTGGAGCTTTTTCGGGTTGTCGACGGCTTGCGGCTGGGGCTTCTGCAGCGCGCAGTTTCACACACTCTTCGTATTGCAGTTTGTGCCACTGTTTTAGGTGGTGAAAAAGATTTGTAGTGCTTCTACCCCTGGCTGTAACTTTTTTATGGCACTGCCTACATATAACGTGATTTTGTTGCTCATCTGATACTTTGAATCCGAACCATCTCCAAATGACTGAGCCAATGCTTTTCTTTTACTAACCAATTCGTCGTCAAAACGCTCCGCAGACGCTGTTGCTTCCTCCATGTTTGTTGAAGTGTCTGTTCCTGCCCCTCCGCCCTCTGTGCATGAAAGAGGAGGCGCGGGGAGCAGTGCAGAGAGCTCCGGGTCTGCAGCTTGCTTGGAGCAAGGATCAAAGCGCAAATTTCAACTATATCGATATATGCGAAATGGTCTAATTTCATATCACATTTAAAATATATATCGATATATTTTTTTATATCGATATATCGCCCAGCCCTATTAGACTCTGAAACCAGGTTAATGGTGTGTATTAGACTCTGAAACCAGGTTAATGGTGTGTATTAGACTCTGAAACCAGGTTAATGACAGATGGTGTGTATTAGACTCTGAAACCAGGTTAATGACAGATGGTGTGTATTAGACTCTGAAACCAGGTTAATGACAGATGGTGTGTATTAGACGCTGAAACCAGGTTAATGACAGATGGTGTGTATTAGACTCTGAAACCAGGTTTATGGTGTGTATTAGACTCTGAAACCAGGTTAATGGTGTGTATTAGACTCTGTAACCAGGTTAATGACAGGTGGTGTGTATTAGACTCTGAAACCAGGTTTATGGTGTGTATTACACTCTGAAACCAGGTTAATGGTGTGTATTAGACTCTGAAACCAGGTTATTGACAGATGGTGTGTATTAGACTCTGAAACCAGGTTAATGACAGATGGTGTGTATTAGACGCTGAAACCAGGTTAATGACAGATGGTGTGTATTAGACTCTGAAACCAGGTTTATGGTGTGTATTAGACTCTTAAACCAGGTTAATGGTGTGTATTAGACTCTGTAACCAGGTTAATGACAGGTGGTTTGTATTAGACTCTGAAACTAGGTTTATGGTGTGTATTACACTCTGAAACCAGGAAAATGGTGTGTATTAGACTCTGAAACCAGGTTAATAACAGATGATGTGTATTAGACTCTGAAACCAGGTTAATGGTGTGTATTAGACTCTGAAACCAGGTTAATGACGGATGGTGTGTATTAGACTCTGAAACCAGGTTTATGGTGTGTATTAGACTATGAAACCAGGTTAATGGTGTGTATTAGACTCTGTAACCAGGTTAATGACAGGTGGTGTGTATTAGACTCTGAAACCAGGTTTATGGTGTGTATTACACTCTGAAACCAGGAAAATGGTGTGTATTAGACTCTGAAACCAGGTTAATAACAGATGGTGTGTATTAGACTCTGAAACCAGGTTAATGACAGATGGTGTGTATTAGACTCTGAAACCAGGTTTATGGTGTGTATTAGACTCTGAAACCAGGTTTATGGTGTGTATTAGACTCTGAAACCAGGTTAATGGTGTGTATTAGACTCTGAAACCAGGTTAATGGTGTGTATTAGACTCTGAAACCAGGTTAATAACAGATGGTGTGTATAAGACTCTAAAACCAGGTTAATTAAAGATGGTGTGTATTAGACTCTGAAACCAGGTTAATGACAGATGGTGTGTATTAGACTCTGAAACCAGGTTAATGACAGATGGTGTGTATTAGACTCTGAAACCAGGTTTATGGTGTGTATTAGACTCTGAAACCAGGTTAATGACATATGGTGTGTATTAGACGCTGAAACCAGGTTCATGACAGATGGTGTGTATTAGACTCTGAAACCAGGTTTATGGTGTGTATTAGACTCTGAAACCAGGTTAATGGTGTGTATTACACTCTGAAACCAGGTTAATGGTGTGTATTAGACTCTGAAACCAGGTTAATGACAGATGGTGTGTATTAGACTCTGAAACCAGGTTTATGGTGTGTATTAGACTCTGAAACCAGGTTAATGGTGTGTATTAGACTCTGTAACCAGGTTAATGACAGGTGGTTTGTATTAGACTCTGAAACTAGGTTTCTGGTGTGTATTACACTCTGAAACCAGGAAAATGGTGTGTATTAGACTCTGAAACCAGGTTAATAACAGATGATGTGTATTAGACTCTGAAACCAGGTTAATGATGTGTATTAGACTCTGAAACCAGGTTAATGACGGATGGTGTGTATTAGACTCTGAAACCAGGTTTATGGTGTGTATTAGACTATGAAACCAGGTTAATGGTGTGTATTAGACTCTGTAACCAGGTTAATGACAGGTGGTGTGTATTAGACTCTGAAACCAGGTTTATGGTGTGTATTACACTCTGAAACCAGGAAAATGGTGTGTATTAGACTCTGAAACCAGGTTAATAACAGATGGTGTGTATTAGACTCTGAAACCAGGTTAATGACAGATGGTGTGTATTAGACTCTGAAACCAGGTTTATGGTGTGTATTAGACTCTGAAACCAGGTTTATGGTGTGTATTAGACTCTGAAACCAGGTTTATGGTGTGTATTAGACTCTGAAACCAGGTTTATGGTGTGTATTAGACTCTGAAACCAGGTTAATAACAGATGGTGTGTATTAGACTCTGAAACCAGGTTTATGGTGTGTATTAGACTCTGAAACCAGGTAAATAACAGATGGTGTGTATTAGACTCTGAAACCAGGTTAATGGTGTGTATTAGACTCTGAAACCAGGTTAATGACAGATGTTTTGTGCCAAACACTAAAGCATGATATTCTAATAAATCTACACCCTATTCCCTACGTAGAACACTACTTTAGACCTGGTCAGAAGCACCGTAGTGCACTACGTAGGAAATAGGGAACCATTTGGAACAGAGACCAGTAATTCCCCTGAATATCTTTCTCTTCCTCATCTGGTTTCTTGAACAGCCCTTCACTCCTCCCCTCTTCCTCCCTTTTCATTCTGTTCTATCAGCCACACCACTAGCTCACCTCCACACAATCCATTTACAACTTAAAGACACACCTTGGAATAAATAACAAAGGAAAACTATTACTAGATGAAGTTTAGTGTTGGATTTTTTTATTTCCCATCACCATAAATCATATTTAATCACTGAACAGTAGCAGACCTAACTTCATCTGTTCCTGACTGGATAGTGGATTAAAAAGACCATCAATCTCCAATGATATTAAAGTACTATTCTGAACATTACTGATATACTGAGTGGCAAGTCCAGATATCTGCTGGTTTTATTGTTTGGTCAATAGCACCACCTGCTGGACAGGTTTAATGTTGCTGGACTGAGCAGTATGGGAGGATGAAAGATGACACATTTAGGGACGGTTTCCTGGACATCTACATTGAACACGCTTTTTAGTCCAGGACTAGGATTAATCTGTGTCTGGGAAACCAGTCCATATAGTTTAGTAGAAAGTAAGTGATACCAGCTTGTAGTGGACTGACTAGTCCTGAATTGCCCTTTTGTTCCTGGACCATTTTCCATGCAGCTCCAGGGGACAGAGAACACATCAATTAGGGCCGAGCCTACAAGCTGATCAATGATACTGAGGAGAATTACATAGAGACAGAGAACCAACTGAGAAAACATATCAATGGTTCTGAATGACAACCAATATACATCAACACCAGACATCATGATTCATGGAAATGGACATTGTATTTTATCAAATATGAAAACCTTAAATCTCTTCAAATTCAAATCAGTCAGAAAATAAGGATTGTACATAAAACAGAGCAGAATAAATCATCACATCTGGGGACCATCAACACCAGCATGACTAGTATCTATGTGGACCCTACTACAGTTTAACCAGCTCAGCTATAGACTACACCAGTATGACTAGTATCTATGTGGACCCTACTACAGTTTAACCAGCTCAGCTATAGACTACACCAGTATGACTAGTATCTATGTGGACCCTACTACAGTTTAACCAGCTCAGCTATAGACTACACCAGCATGACTAGTATCTATGTGGACCCTACTACAGTTTAACCAGCTCAGCTATAGACTACACCAGCATGACTAGTATCTATGTGGACCCTACTACAGTTTAACCAGCTCAGCTATAGACTACACCAGCATGACTAGTATCTATGTGGACCCTACTACAGTTTAACCAGCTCAGCAGTACCATTGAGACTAAACCCAGGATAGAGGGGCTGAGTGAATGTGGTCTGGACTCTGTGGAGGAGGGTCATTGTGTCAGAGACACTGTAGAAGGACAGAGTACCTGCCTTGTGATCCAGGTAAACTCCTACTCTGGAGGACTGAGGGCCTGATACTTTAGTCTCAACATTATTGTGTCTGAAACAATAACTACCACTATAGTAATGTAAACTCCAGGACTTGTTATTGAATCCAAATCTATTACCTCTCCCTGTTCTGCTAATGTCTTTATATGAGACTGCTGTATCAACAACATAACCAGTCCACTCCACCTCCCAGTAACAGCGTCCAGACAGACCCTCTCTACACAGAACCTGGACTATGTTGGTGAATCTGTCTGGATGACCAGGATATGGTTGGACTTGGTCTGTACAGGTCACCTTTCTGTTCCCTTCAGACAGAGAGAGGTGTGTGCCTGCTGTGTTTGGGTCCAGTGTGAGCTGACAGGAATCTGGGAGAAGAGCAGAGACCAATGAGGGGAGTCAGAACAATAAGTTAAGTCAGATACTGTATCTACCCTGTCTTTGATTAGAGCACAGCAGAGATCAAATCAGAGAAATATGAGGAGTCAGATAGATACCCAGTCTTTGATTAGATCTACTATTGCTATATATTATATATATTTCTAGAGGGATTGTTAGGAGTGGCAGTAAAAAGAGACTGTTAGTTACTTCACTATAAAGAGACTCACATTGTAACAACTGTTCTCTGGTCTTGGGCTCTGGAGGCAGAACAACATCC